>NC_056734.1:989323437-989465937 GCF_019279795.1 Protopterus annectens | reverse complement strand
CTTCGTCAATGCTTTGTTTGACGAATCATCTTTGTTTGGCTCCAAAGTCAAAGAAACTATAGCCAGGTGCGAGAAGAATGGAAAGACCCTATCTGCAGTGGGCATATGTTTCTCTGCTTCCCACCAGTCCTACTCTAGGAATCAGAGGAGAATGGAAAGAGAAAGATGTAGTTCAAAAAGTTCCATAGGCTTTTTCATGACATAAGTGGTGGTGGCTCCCCTTGGGGCAGAGGCGGGAGCTCTAATCAAAGATGCCGACCCTGCGGCAGAGGTGGCCCGCAAAATCAGGGTTCCAGAGATTTTTTTTGGACAAGCCCCATCAGCGTTCCTGAAAAGGAGGCCTGATTGCTTACCTCTAGAAGCAGTCAGGGAAAGACATTCACTGCACTGGACAGCCTGGCGACAAATAACTTCCCATACCTGGGTGCAGAAGATTATTACCAGAGGTTATCATATCCCCTTCAGTTTTTTCCCAAGATCACGAAGAAAACTCCCCGATGGGGATCAAGCAGTCTTAAAGATTTAAAAGCTGCTAGAAAGAAATCATCCAAGAAGTCCTACCAGACCGGATAGGATCTGGGTTTTACTCGAGGTTCTTTTTGGTGCCAAAAAATACGGGACTTCAGACCAATCTTGGATCTCAGGAAAAAACAACAGTCAAACGATCCACCAGCAGCAGTTTATTAAAAAAACCTCTGATGTCTCGGCCACAGCCTTCAAGGAGTAAAGACCATAGTAAACCACAGTACATTTTATACTAAAGTAAAATTGCCAATTATACAATTAACCAATAAAAATTGGCAATTAATTAAATAACACTCTCCAATTAAAGTCCTTATTTAGACCCAAAGGAGACATTGTTTTGAACTTCAGCACATTTACAGCTTCTTTATACAACAGAACTGATTTAATGTCTACATTATTGTATCCATTAACTTGTATTTGTTCTAAAACAGTGCCCTTCAGTCCATTACTAATACCATTATGTACATTCAAAAAATGCATGGCTATTGGGCTATTCTCTTTTTTATTTTCAATATCCCTAACATGTTCTAAAAGCCTCACCTTAAAGGCACGTTTCGTTTCCCCAATATAAAACTTGTGGTGTGGACATTGTAAAGCATATATAACACACTCAGAAGTACAAGAAAAATGGTATTTAGTATTAAATCTAATACCATTAATATGTGAAAATTCAGGTACAATATGTCTACAACCTTTACACTTATTACATGGATAAGTACCAGCTATAATAATATTATTCTGATACAATACATCCAACGGTGAATTATATTTGCTTTTGACTAAAAAATCTTTAATATTTTTGCCCCTACGATAAGAAAATTTCAACTTTAGATTTAACCATGTCTGATTATTATCTAAAGAACACAAATAATCCCAAAATTGTTTTATAATTTTCACAAATTCCACAGTAAAACATCCAAATGTAGTTACAAAATATACAACTTCCTTACTATTTTCCTGATGTCTACAACATTTAACACTATGTCTTTCAGATCTAACCTCACACTGGTTATAACTTTGTCTTCCATTATTATTCAGACGCTCATAACTATTTTTTATTATTTGTTTGCTATAACCCCTAGCTATAAAGGATTCTGCCATAGCAAGCACTTCCCTATCACGTGTACGTACTTCATTACATAACCTATGGACCCTTAGCATTTCTCCATAAGGCAAAGCCTGCAAGGTATGAGGTGGATGGACACTAGTGCCATGCACATACTGAAAACCACCTTCAAATTTTTTATTTATAGATGTAACTAAACTATACCCATTTGAAATATCCAGCACTGTATCCAAAAACGGAACTCTAGTGCCAATATTTAAACCATCAAATTTTAAATTAAACCCATTTATATCCAAATCAGATACAAATTGATGTATAGAAGATTGACCCCCTTCTATCAGAAAAATCAAGTCATCTACGTATCTATAATATTTGATAACATAACTGCGAAAAAAACTGTCTATAAATGACTTCCAACTCAAAAAGGCCCATAAACAGATTAGCATACATGGGGGCAAATGAAGCCCCCATAGCTGTGCCTTTGAGTTGATGGTAGATAACCTTATTAAACTCAAAAAAATTATGTGTTAGTGAAAAATGTACCAAATCCACTAAATATTCAGTAGAAGGTGAATCACCCAAAAAAAATCTGATGGCTTCAATGCCAGCCCCATGTCTGATATTGGTGTATAAACCTTTTACATCGATGGTCATCCAGTACATATTCTTATTCCAAGAAATGCCTTTTATCTCTTCAAAAAAATCAAACACATCAACAATATAAGAAGGTAATCTGTTCACATATTTTGCCAAATAATTATGCAAAAAAATCCTAAATTATAAAGAAAATACTGACTTCCTGAGACTATTGGTCTACCAGGCGGTTTACTTACATTTTTATGAATTTGTGGTAGACAATAGAAGTTAGCCATACGGCACCCTTCTATACCAAACTTTTTCTTCATATCTGCAGGAGAAAAATATCCTAACCTAACTCCCTTGCTAATAAGTTCTTTATACTCTAACAAAGAAGCAGAATAAATTTCCATATCTACCACTTTATATGTTGTAGTGTCATTTAAATGATCCAAACACATACCTAAATATTGAATAGAGTCCATGACTACTAATTTATTGCCTTTTTCTGATGAATTTCACTTTTTTTACTTCTAACAACACTTGCCATTCATTAAAGGCCATATTGTATTTTATATTATTCTTATTACTCATAAAATTATCATATGAGGTCTCAGTGAAAAAAATTGATCAAATTAATACAATTGCAAACATCAGG
Source organism: Protopterus annectens (assembly GCF_019279795.1). Classification (NCBI taxonomy): domain Eukaryota; kingdom Metazoa; phylum Chordata; order Ceratodontiformes; family Protopteridae; genus Protopterus; species Protopterus annectens. The sequence goes on along the minus strand of NC_056734.1, from coordinate 989,463,112 downwards.
ATTTAAAACATTAGGAATAAAATGGCTCACAGCAGGAACATTCTCAGTATTAAACTTGCAATAAGCATTAACCATTTCATCTGACGTACAAGAAAAGAAACTGTCAGACAACCCACTACCCTCATCACTATCAGGAACACAATCTGAATGTATATTGAATTGATTAAAATGACTTTTTAAATGAAGCTTTCTACCAAAAGCATAAACATCTTTCTTAATATCATGTAATCTAGTGACAACAGTAGGAATAAACTTTAAACCTTGATTAAGTACAGACAATTCAACATCATTAAACATGTAACCCGGTAAATTAACTACATATTCCTTAGTATTTAACATAACAGTCTCACCATTTGCCTCGTTTGTATCCCCCCTGTCCATACTGTTCATTTGCTGAATAAGAAAACTGTTCTCTCTGGCGTTTCTGACCTTGGATCTCAGACTTCTGAACAAGTTTGTTCAGCAAACAAAATTCTGGATGGTCATGGTACAGTCTATACTTCCTTTTCTAGAGGAAAACTATTGGATGTGCTCTGTAGACTTTCAAGGCGTGTATTTCCAAATAAAAATGTTCAAACACTGCAGTAGGTTTCTCTGCTTTCATCTAGGAGCCAGTCATCCTAAAGCATCCATTGACGTACCCAATTCTAATCTGAGGAAATTCTTTTGGGCTGTCCCATCGCTCCTGCTCAACCCAAGGCCGTTGTGGCTACAGATTTCTCCCAGATGGGGTAAGGGGGGGCATTATCTGGGAAGAACAGTCCAAAGCATTTGTTCCCCAATAGAGGCCAATCTGTGTATCATTGTCCTGGAATTGAGGGCAGTGCTGTTATCATTGCAAGCCTTTGTCTGTCCTCCCTCTAGGAAAAATTGTAATTCAGACAATTTATCAGTTGTATGGTATATCAATGAACAGGGTGGAACCAAGTCTTATCCCTTGTGTCGGGAAGCAGTTAGAGTGTGGCAATGGGCGATATCCTCCAACCACTTTCTAATAGCAATGCACAGCCTGGGGAGCTTCAATATGATGGTGGACAAACTGAGCAGATGCATTCTCCTGTCTCACGATTGCGCTGTCAATCCCAGAATGATGGAGATTTTTCATTGCTGGGGCCATCCTTGCTGTGACCTTTTTGCATCACCCATGAACAACAAATGCAGCAGCTAGTTTGCCCCAATTCCCCCTTGGGGGAGTCCCTGAGAGACTCTCTTCTTTTCAGTTGGCTTCTCTATGTCTTCCCCCTTCCCTCTCATTCCCTTCTTTCTGAGAAGCAAAATGATCCTAATTGCACTCTTCTGGCCCGAGAAGTCTTAATTCCCCTTCCTATGGCCTCATCTAATTCACTGTCCATAGATTCTGGACCCAGTTCCAGACCTGTTGTCTCATCCACAGGGACTGGTGCACCCCCAACCTTCTGAATCCCAAGCTTGCAGCTTAGTTCCTCCAATTCCTTTAGCCACCAGGCAGAATAATTTACCGTCCCCAGTTCAGAAAATTCTACTGGCTTCCCATAGGCCATTCACCAGGAAACTCTACCTTAGCAAATGGATGAGATTTTCCACTTGGGCTTGTGATAATGACCTCAATTCCTTCTTAACACCAGTCGAGAAAGTTTTCGAATTCTTGGCTACCCTTTTTGATCAAGGAGCTTCTGCTTCCACAGTCAAGGTTCAATTAGCAGCCATTTCTAACTTCCACAGTGGCTTAGAGGACCATTCATTAATTTCCTACTGCTTATGCAAAGTGTTCCTTAAAGAAGTCTTCTGATTAAAACCTCCATTTAAAGATCCTGTAACTCCATGGGATCTGACTTTTGTCTTACAATCTTCGCTGCCCCCCACCCCCCCTTAAACCTGCAGTGACTTGCCACTTAAAATTTCTCTCATGGAAAACTCTTTCTAATAGCAGTTACTTCTGCCAGAAGAGTTTCTAAAATTCAAGCATTATGTTCAAAACCCCCATATCTGTTTTTTCATAAGGATAGAGTTTCACTAAGAACCACCCCTTCTTCCTAAAGTGGTTTCAGAATCAAATTTTAAACTATTGATCTGCCCGTTTTCTTCCCCAGTTTTTCCAACAAAGGTGAATATTGTGTACATTTGTTGGACATTTACAGACCATTACGATTTTATCTCAGCAGGACTAAAGAATCTAGAAAAGTGGACCAGTTTGTATCCTTTTCTTGTCCAACTCTGGGAAAATCTGTCTCAAAATTCACTTTGTCTAAATGCATAAGAGATTGTGTTTTACCTTCATTTACATTCATAACAATCTCAGGTTGCCTGTGAGAGTGCATTCCACCAGATCAATAGCCGTGTCTGCTGTTTTCCATTCCAAGGCTTCCATGGATGAAATATACGCAGCTGCAACATGGGCTACTCCACATACCTTTATCGCTCATTACAAACTGGATATGGTCTCCAAGGGAAGAGCATCCTTTGGCTCTATGGTTCTCAGGAATAGCCTTCCGTAAGGCTCATTAGTTTCTTTACCTGATTATTTCACCTGGATTAGGATGAAAACTTTGGAGATGGCTGCAGTTCAAGCAGGTGAGTATACTTTGTCCTTTCCTGATCTTGGCATTGAGGGAGTTGGTGATGGCTTAACCCTGAGTGGAAGTGGGAGGCATGCCATCTACAGTAATGTTGAGGCCTACGGTGTCTTCTCAATGTGAGTGCACACCTGGATTGAAGGCAATTACTCATTTGTTCTAACATCCGTTCTCCAAGTGGTTGTGACAGTGTATGGCCAGCGGTACCTGTCCATATCCCTGGCTTCCAGTTTGCTTATTGAACTTGAGTCACCTGGGCCATAGTCAGGGCTTTATCTCTTTACACCACTTTCAGGTATCTTTACTATGATCATGACATCCGTCAGCAACAGAGGTCACTAAGCTGATCTGGGCTTTCTTTAAGTGCATTTTATGTTATACCTTTGCTCAGTCTCTACCCTTTCTCTCCATATGTGATGTTCTCTTAAATACCTGTTTGGATTCTTCCTCCCCAAATACACATTAGTCCATTGCATCCACTACATTCTAGCCATCATGAAAAGTTCTTCTGAATTCTATGAGATGGCTCATCTTCACAACCTGTTGCCTAAGTCCCCTACTGCTGCTTTGTATTCTTCTGTTCAGCACGACTCTTACACTTTCTGATGTAGTCCTGTATAACAGTATGATCTGATGTCCTTTTTGCCTAAAATGTTCTTCCTTTGCTTGTTAAGTCTAGTATTTACTGTCTTCCTCCCTCTAGCAGTTGCTCTTGTCAAGATTTTTCTCTTTCTGTTAGTGTATTTTCCCTAATTCTGTTCTAGGTTTTCAAAAAAAGAAAAATGTTTCATTTCATATTCTATTTTTTATGAAAGCATTTGTCTGCTTGGGTTTCAGTACCTTTTTCCTGTCTAACAAATTGTGCTACTTGACATTCTGGCCTTTGCTAATCCTTTTGTCTCTTTGGGTTAAACTGCTTTTCGATAATTAATGTGTCTGACAAACCTGCTGGTTTTAAGAAGTGCACTTCTTGAGGGCATAAGATCCCAACTCTGCTGCTCCCAAGAAGTGTCTATTGCCTGGGGGTGACCATCTAAATTCTGCCTGTTCTATTTGCGCCACTTTTAAACTTGTTGCGCCTGTATGACAGAGCCCTAAGTTAATTTTGAAAGGTTTATCCCCAGTTTCTTCTGGGGCTTAAACCCCCTTCAAAGTTACTCTGTCATCTTCCTCGGATTCCAAGAAATGGGCTCTTCACAAGTCCCCTAGGACTACTTAGTGTCTGAGACATTCCTTATTTTCTGTAACGGCTCTGATCTACAGACCTTTGGGCTTCTTTGAGATCCCCAGTCCTCCTCTGATCAGACAGGCTGTGCTGCTATTGTTATTTCATTACCCTCTGTCTCAGTCTCTGATCCTAAGCCTTTGGATCCAACAAGCCGAGGTTGTGCTCTGGGTGTACTATGAGTACGTTTTGAAAGCGGTGTCCCGTACCTGCCTTCCCAACTGTTCCAAACACCAAGGAAGCATTGCAGACTAGCATCCATAGCATCTTCCATGTTTTCGAGGAGTCTGACAGAGGAGGATGTGGATAATGATGATGTGGAGATTTCTCAGAGCTCAGATCCAGATAGGGGTCTTGCCAGCTCTATCCCCTCTTGGATTCGTGAGTGCACCTACTAAACTCATTTTCTCCTTCTCCGATCCATCCTGTAGTTTTGGAGCCCCAGGATGCGAGATCCCCAACAGGTTAGGCATTGGATCCAACAAAGCTTCTCTCCTCTACTCTGATGCTGTCTCTGACCAGTTCTGCTCAATACCCCCCTGGATCAGAATGTGTCTGTGTCTGAGAAGTCGGCGCCAGGTCTGAGGGATTGGGTTTGGCCCTGATTATGCCGGAGTCATCCCTCCCCTTAGCAGCCTCAGCCCTGGACAGCTTTGATCAGATTCTCTCTGTTAGGCTCAATATGGGGATAGCCCCAACCTTCTTTCTTTGTTAGCTTTGGCTACAGTGAAGAGGGGGAGGTTTCCCTTGGTCCATCAGCTTTCAAGGTAGTAAAGGCTTTATCTTTGCACAGAGAACTGTCCTCTCATACCTCTGATCCTAACCATTGCCCCTCTTTGTGTCTGAACTCTAACCCCGTCAAACCTGCTGCTAAGGGTCAGCCAGTTCTGGGAAGCTTCCAAACGTGTTCCCCAGAGGGATTGCCTTTTTTTTCCTGATACCTCTCTCAAACACCCCACAGAAGAGGTCCCTCGAAAGAGAACATGCAAGATGAGGCACATAGACTCACCCATGGAGTCTCTCACTAAAGATTTGGATTTTGATGAGGGAGAAGGATTGCCCCAATTGTCACCTGATGTTTCCTTTGGAGACATCCTTGAAATCCTCAAACAGAAGGGTGGCTGATCTTCCCAATCTCCTAAGATTTTCTGGAGGCTTTTGGTACTGAAACATGTATATTTTGGGTGACCCCCCACCCCCCTGCTGTATGAACTTGTTGACCTGGTTTCCTGACAGGTTGGAAGGAACAAGACACTGTCAAGCCTATCCCCAAGCACCCAGACAAGTTTTTAGTTACCCCAACTGATGGCCCCACTGGAGCAAGGGAATCCTGGTTGGTGCCATAGTTGTTGTGGCAGCCACCAGGAAGGAGCTAGCTGAACAAAGCTCCTTTGTCCATCCACTGAACAGTAAGTCCAGAGCGATGGACAGATTTCGAAAGCATGTGTATGCCTTTGCTACCTTCGCTCTAAGGTCGTTAATTACCTGGCACATTTCTATTGTCTGCAGAGAGATTTGACAAAGGAACTTTCAAATACCCTCTCTGAATCATGTCTGTGGAGGAACTTAAGTAGGTTTTTCCCCAGCTGGCCACTCTTCTGTACATTTCTAATGCATTGATGAGGCTGATCTTCCGTATAGCGGAGGGTGCCTCATGAGCTGCCGGTTCAGGCATAACCATTAGGAGTCATGCCTGGCTTTGGCTATATGACTTTGTAGAACTCTTCAAGATGTCTTTTAATACACTTCTTTGTTAGGGCCATCAGCTAAAGATACTCTCACCTACAGCAAACAGGAAGGAAAACTGCCGTAGGAATCAAGTTTTCTCCCCCCTCAACATACTTTCTCTGGAAACCAAAATGGTGGTAAGATGATGTATTTACAAAATTCTCAGGTACCTTTCCTGGATTTGCATGGGGATACTTACTCCAGAGGCAGAGGAGGAAGTTTCAATGGACAACGTCGCACTGGAAGCAGAGGGGGTCCATAGAATCAGGGTTCCAGAGATTTCTTGTGTAGGTGCTTCTGAAGCATTTTGACTTTCTCCTTCTGGAGGCAGTTTGAGTTAGTTTTTCGTTGCATGTTGATGCCGGGATAAGTATCAAAAGAAATTCATGGATGCTCAGAATCCTATCCAGATGTTACTACATACATTGTCCCTTCCTCCTCCTGTCCAAAGAAAGAAACCTCCCAGTGTTCCGCCCAGTCAGAGAGAAGATGCAGCACAGGAAATAAGAAAGCTGCTACAAAACTGTCATCTAGGAGGCTCACCCAAACAGATAGGATTTGGAATTTACTCCTACTACTTTCTAGTGCCAAAGAATACTGGGGACCTAAGACCCATTTTGGATCTAAGCAGCATCAACCAATATGTAAAGAAGACAAGGTTCTAAATGGTTGCAGTTCAGTACATCCTGCGTATTCTGCGCAAGGATGAGTGGATGTGCTTTGTAGATCTTCAGAAGGCCTACTGTCACATCAAAATAGGTGATAAAGGAGATATCTACGCCAATGCAGAGTACTGCCATTTGGTCTCACCACTGCCCGCAGGGTGTTTACAAAATGCATGGCAGTAGTAGCAGCTCATGTCAGACTCAAAGGATTCCAGGTATTTCCATATCTTTACAATTGGCTCCTCAGCACCCCATCCAAGCTTTACCTTCTACAATTCCAGAATTACTTGCTCCAGATTTTCAATACTGTAGGGATTTCAATAAACCATGCCAAATTGAAATTGGTCCCTGTGAAAACCCTGGAATTTATAAGGACTCAAGTACGACGACTCAGATGGCATCCTTACTGCATCATTTCATCCTAATCTTGAGAAATCAGGTGCAGGCCATACTATCTCACCCATTCCGTCCAGCAAGACTAGTGGCAGTAGTGGGTACATGTCAGCTGCCATCCTAGTTCCTGTAGCTAAATTCTTTATGCAAATCCTTCAGTGGACCTTGGCTGTACAGTGGTCCATGCTTTACTAGTCCCTATAATTTGCCATAAGGCTCACCCTGATCTGCAAATGTCATGTTTGCTGGTGGATCCAGTCACGTGACTTGTTTCTGTGCAGACTGTTCTACTTTCCTTCCCCTCTTACAATGTTGACCACGGATGCTTCCCATTTGGAGTGGGGCATTTCTTGGGAAAGATGGTCCAAGACATGTGGTTCCCCCGGAGACCAAGTTGAATATCAATGTCTTAGAGAAGAGAGCAGTATTTTTTGCATTGCAAGCTTTTCAGGGCATTCTCCTCCTGGATACTATTGCAGTTCACACTGCCAGCATGTCAGTAGTCTAGTACATCAACAAATCAGGAAGAACCCACTCTTATACGCTGTGCAGAGAAGGTATGAGGGTTTGGGAATGGTTGATCACTTCAAACCGCTTTCTCATTGCAAAGCATATACTGGGGAAAACCAGCTCACTAGCAGACAGACTCAGTGGGTCCATTCGGATTCCCCACGAGTGGTGTCTGTCAGTCAGTAACAAACATGATTTTCAGCTGCTGGGGCTAGCCTTATTGCGACCGATTTGCCTCGCCACTCAAAAAATGCAGCAAGTACTTTGTTCTGATCCCCCTTCCAGGGGAGTCACAGAGAGATGCTCTGATTTACAATTGCCCCCCCCCCCGGTTTCCTCTGTGCTTATCCTCCTCTTCCTCAGATTCCCAAATTCTTAAGAGAAAGCATGCAGGTTGAAGAGCTCAGTCATCCTCATCACTCTGTTCTGGTCTTATCAGCTGTGGTTTCCCTTCCTCTTGGTCTCAGTTGAAGTATCCTCCATATTTACTGCAACCCACTCAAGATATACTATCTCGTCCATCAGGAATGCAACATCCCAGTCTCCATGCCCTCAAGCTAACCACATGGTTTCTCCATTTCCAGTAATAGTCTAGACTTGCTTCCCCAGTTCGTGACATTATCTTGGCCTCCCAGAAGGCTTCCACCAATAAAGTCTATAGAAGCAAATGGATAAGATTTTCTGTTTGTGCTTCCAGTCAGAATTTGGATCCCTTTTCATCACCTACTTTGGTCATTCTTCTTTTTCTACCGTTTTTAAGGAAGGTGCTAGCTTCTCTACTATTAAGCTTCAGTTGGCAACGATTTTCAATTTCCATTCTGGAAACAAATTATTTTCTCTGGCTTCGCCCAGGTTATGTAAAGCCTTCATGAAGGCCCCCAGTAAAGTATCCCTCTTCTCCTTGGGACCTTACTGTGATCCTTCTGGATTTAACTCAAACTCTTTGAACCGGCAGACAGATGTGATATCTTGGTTGGAAAACAGTCTTTTTAATGGCTCTGACTTCAGCAAAGAGAATTTCTGATCTTCAGGCCTTGTCAAGTAAGCCAGCTTGCATTATTTTTCACAAGGACAGTGTGCGTCTGTGGACAAGCTTTCCTTTCTTCCTAAAGTTGCGATGGAGAGCAACTTTAACCAGTCCATGCTATTGCCAGTCTTCTTTTCTAATCTTAGAAATAAGGGAGAGTGCATGTTTCACCGTTTTGACGTGCACACTTACATTTTTATCTTCACAGGACAAAGCCATTCAGGATGTCTGATCAGCTATTTGTATCCTTTTCCCCTAATTGCTTGGGTCAGGGAGTTTCTAAGTTTACTTTGGCCAAATGCATTACTGATTGCATTTTATTAGTTTATTCTCAAAAAAGGTTGGAATTGCTTCAACACCCTAGAGCTCACTCCACTAGCTCTATTGCTACTTCATCTGCCGTTTCATGGAGAACTTCCATTGATTATATCTGTGTTGCAGCCACTTGGTCAAAGACTCGTACCTTTGTCTCCCATTACAAACCTAGACATTGATTCAAGAAGCAGAGCTTCCTTTGGTTTTACAGTGCTCTGACATGCCCTTCTGTAGGGGTCTCTTAAGAGCTACATAGCTGGGGATTCTGACCCATTTGTGTGGAAAAATTTAATTGACAACATCAGATTTAGGAGTTGTGTACTTATCTTAACTTGCCATCTGTGTTGTCCATTTTCATTCTTCCTCACCTTCCCTCCCATCCACCCCCTGGCCTTTTCACTCCTAGAAATGTCAAGACTATATTGGAACCTTTCAGTTCTTGGTTTGAACCTCAACCTTTTTCTTATTTCTATCTCTATTATCAGTGGTAAATTAGGCAGCAAACTCTGTCTGAGGAGTTTGCAATATAATAAAGCATTATGGGTGGAGGGAGACGCTCGAAAATTGGATCTGAAGCCTTGTTTATATGGCCAAGTTGGATCCAAGGATCGGATCCAAGACCCATTTGTGAGGAAGAATGAAAATGGACATCACAGATGCCAAGTTATGATAAGTACATAACTTCTAATTACCACTTCTTTTCATACATGAATTCTAACTCATGTTTCTGGTCAAATACTTCTCCTCCCTCCCATGAATCTTTCTGGTAGCTATTTTGTCCCAGCAATCTAGTGTCTCTAAATTATGTGCTTCAGAACCTCACTCAGTGCTTGTCATGTGGTCTCAGCAGAATACTGTAAAGCGGAAATTTTACCTTTTTGTTTTTGAGGCGGCTGCTGCTATCCTCAGTTTCTTTTTGCTCCTGTCCAGCTGTGATCAGCACTATGATCCTCTTCCTGCTTCATTTTTATCACTTTCATTTGCCTCGGCTGATTCTTCACATCAGGGTTTTTGCGCCCTAAGTACAGTACATTGCATTTATTTTCATTGTATAGCCACTTCTAGCCCACTTGGCCAGCCTTTCCAGTTACTTATTGTATACTTTGCTAATCTTTTGCTGCTGCACTTATATTTCATCAGTGAAGAAGTTGAGCCTATTCTTTTCCCTCCCCCCTCAGACAAGTCTGAATCAGACACACTGAAGAGTATTGGAACCAACCGTGTAGAAGTACCGTTCTTCAATCTTGGCCATTCCTGTTTTTGTGTCTGCTTCCTGTGTAAGACTGAATTTAAGGCCTTGCTGAAATTCAGGTAGACCATGTTTACTAGTCATCTGCTGTCAAGTTTTTGTAACTTGCCTGTAAAATTGGATCTGGTTTGACTGACAACTCGTTCTGGACACAGTCATGTTGTTTGGTGTCCCAGAGATTTTCCTGTTGGATATGCTTTCAGCGTTCCAGTTTCTCCTTAGCACTTTCTGCCACAACTGTTAATCTAACAGATCTATAGTTCCCCAAATTTTACTTGCTGCCACTCTTGTACACTGTTTTTTCCTGTGGTACTTCTGTACTAGGCTGATATCTGATAAAGAGCTCTATCATCTGTACTGTCAACACACGGCAGCCCATCTAATCATTTTGCCTAAGCCTTCTTAAGAGCAGCAAGTTCTCTTTCCCTCTGCACTTTTTTCCCCATTCTGCTTTAATGCCCTCCTGCAGTGGTAAAAGGCTGAAGCAGATAAATCATTCAATACTTCTGCTTTTTCTCTATGCTCTGTGATCTCTCTCCTCATCTCTGCTTAGCATAGTCAGGTCTGTTTCTCCTTTCTGCTCTGTACCAATGTGGCCCTTATTTCTCCTCTTGAACCAGTCTAACTGTTTCTGCCTTTGCTGCCCTCACCAGCTTTATTGTCATCCCAGAAGCCGCTGTCTACTGTGCCTCCCTATTTTCCTTCCACCCCTACTTACCCCTTTTTTAGATCCATTCTTTTGCCCTGATGGCTGTGCTTGGGCTCACTCCGCTCCCTTAACCCACCCCCATTCCCACCCACATCAGTTACCTCTATAACTAAGCCACCTTAATCCACCCCCTCCCAACTTCCTGTAACACTATCCAATCAGAACCCAGCCATCCTACCTTAACCCCTCCTACTTCTCTATACACTTTCTGCATCCACCCTTCTATACTCATCATCCCCTGTAACCCTAATCTATCAGAACCCATCCCTTCCATTTTCTGTATACACTTACTGAACTCTACCCACCTATACTCACTACCTCCTCCCCCAGTCACTAAAATTCACACAGCTTTTCTTTACTCACTCCCTTCCCCCCCTCACATAACCAGCACCCAGCAATATGTCCATTACTATTGTCATCCTGTCTGTACCCCTCAATCATATCTTCTCTTCTACTCTTCTATAACCTAACCTCGTACCACACTCGTCTAATCATGCATCCCTGCTCTGCAACATCCCCTCACTACATTGCACATCGTAGCACCCACTACTGCTCTCCTATATTACTCTCTCTTCTTCTGCAGAGAACTCTCTCCCAAAAATCAAACTACCTCCCAAAATGTTTTCAGTCTACAGAACAAAACAAAAATATATCTCTACTTCCTCCTTTATATCATTTCTCCTCCATCGTCTTAACACCCCCCAACTATCTGGCGACATTCACCCCAACCCCGGCCCACATATTAACCAACCTGCTCCTTCCACTGCCACACAAGCCCCCTGTATGCTTCTAACCTAATTCCTAACCATCTGTCCTACTCTGTCAACATCCATAGTATCGTTAAGATAACACAGTTTCACTCATGGTTAGCTCAATACTCCCATAACATAATTACTCTCTCTGAGACTTTGCTTAAACCGCAATACTGACAGCGAATTTCTCTGCCAGGATACAACATTCTATGCCTTGACAAAGCACAAACAAAGGAGGTGGAGTTGCTATTCTGTACTCAGCCCTGCTAACCCTAACCCCCCCTACCAAACCCTCCTCACTCATTTCACCCAGCTGAGCTCCTTATTGCCAATTTTAAGTCCAACAACCACAAAACCATAACAGTAGTCACCATCTACATACCACCAGGTGAGAACATACCCTTACTAGAGCAGATTCTCATCTGGATCTCTGACCACATTCCCAATGAGACCATAATACTAGGTGAAGTTAATATCAACTGGCTTACTCTCAGCTCTAACTCCCTTATCACCTCCATTAACCTTTATGGCTGCACCCAACTTATGTCTTTTCCAGCGTTCCACCACAATTCTACCAATTCCAGCTCAGTCATTGACTGGATTCTAGTTGTCAGTCCTAATCTGTATCACCAGCCTGAAACACTACCCGACTCCATCAGCGACCACTGCCCAATACATATCCACTGATTCTCCCCTCACATTTCCAGACCCCATAAATTCAAAGAATGCCGGAAACTAACTACCTTCAACCCTGAGACATTTAATAATTATCTCTCCGCTATAGACTGGTCTATTCTGTTTACCTTGCCTCTTGATGAAGCTGTCTCATACTTTAACTCCATCTTCCTTAACGTATTCCACTCTCTTGCCCCTCCAAGAACTGTTCATCAAATCCTGCAACTCCCCCATGATCACCAACACAACTCGGTCTCTTATTCAGTAATTCATTCACTAGTCTAACTTTATACCCTTTCCCGACCACATGGGAGCTCTGATCAATTTGGATGAGGGCAATGTTAGTTGCAGAAGGAAAACCCTTTTGTCCACCAGTGCCCCAGCCTACAGTAACCACGGATGCTTCCCTTCTAGAATGGGGGCATTTTGAGGGGAAGACTGTACAAGGTACTTGGTCACCTGTGGAGGCCAAATATCACATTAACGTCTTGGAGATGAGAGCAGTCCTCCTAGCATTGCAGGCTTTCCAGGGCCATCTAGTCAAGGTTGTGATAGCCATCCAAATGGACAATGTCAGTAGTTTGGTACATTAAAAAACAAGGGGTAGCAAGATCATGTCCACTTTGCTGGGAGTCCATGTGATCCGGGCAGTGGGTGATGTCTTCCTATTGTTTTCTGGTAGCGACACACATTCCTGGGATGTCAAATGTACTAGTGGACAAATTGAGCATATCAGTCTTGTTGCCTCGCAAGTGTGTTTTCACAGTGGCAACAGTAACTTTCAGCCGCTGTGTACAGCCTTGCTGAAGCCTCTTTGCCACTTAAGCAACAAATACAGCAGTTACTTTACTCTCATCCTTCCACAGGAACAGTCACTGAAAGGTGATACAGTCCGCACTTGGCATACAAGTCTCCTCTACGCATTTTCACCAATACCCCCTCCTGACAAAATTCGTACAAAAAGTCATGAAGTGCAAGACTGAACTGATCCTCATTGTTCTGTTCTGGCCCTGGCAGGTTTGGTTCCCCTGATGCATAATTTGCTCCATCCTTATTGGGTGCTGGATCCTAGTCTGGATCTTCTGAGGCACCCTTAAAGGATGCCTCTACTAGATCTACTCGCCCTAATATTCACCATGTGTTTTTTTTTCAATTTTAATGGTAGCCAGAGATGTCAGGCTGTCTTTTTTCTTCTCCTGTAGTTCACATAATTTTTTCTTCTCAAAAGTAATCAACCAAAAAGACTTGTAAAAGTGCAGATGATGATCTTTTTGGGCCTTGTCAAAAGGACTGGACCTCTTTTTTGCCCCCCCTGCCTGACGCTTCCATTGCTTCTCTCATAGAATATCTAAAGCTTTCCTCAAAGGAGCTTTTTTTTGTGCTGAGGCCTCCAGTTCAGAACCCTGTCCCCCCATGGGATGCCACAATCTTACTTCATTCATTAACTCAGAAACCCTTTGACCCAGCAGCATCAACTGACCTTAAGTACCTGTCTTAGAAAACTGTTTTCTTGATTACCATTTCATCCAGTAAATGAATTTTTGAACTACAAACCTGCTTTTCTCATTTTCCACAAAGGTTTTCATTGAGAACAAATCTTACTTTTCTCCCAAAGGTGTCATCTGAAGCAAATTTGAATCAACCTGCCCCCCCCCCCCCAATTTATGTAGCAAAGGTGAACTTAATCTTCATATCTTAGATGTACACAGATAGCTGAAATTGTGCTTACACCATACCCAAAATAATAGAAAATTAAATCAACTCTTTGCCTCCTTTTCCATTTAAAATTAGGAAAATCATGTTAAAAGTTACAATTTCTAAGTGTCTTTTAGACTATATTTCTTTGATATGTAAAACTTGGTTTGTCTTTGCACTCAAAATCAAAAAGCTAATTACACTAGAGCTATGGCTACCTCTACAGCTTTCATAAAGAGAGTCCCCATTGATGACATTCGTGCAGCAGGAACAACTTGTTCAACAGTTCATACTTTTATATCTCATTACAGGTTAGATGTGTTCTACAGAGTTTGCACATCCATTGGTTCTTCCTGTGATGTTATGAGGTAGAGCCATCTGTGCCAGGGAGAGTAGGGCATTACATATTTACATATGCCAACATAGCTAGCTGGAGTTTTATAAAGAATTTTATTTGACTATCACAATTATTTGTACAGATGTTTGAGTTAAAAATATAATCTGATGATGTTAATCTTCATTCATTCCTTACTGATGGGTCTCTATTCCTTTCTCGGAACAGACTATTGCCAATATAACAAGCTTGTGCCAGCCAAAAACTCTCGAGCTAAGTCTTACCCCATAGTGTCCCTCTCCTCATCTCCTTAGATCTCATTTGCCACGTAGTACATGTCAAGCCAGTCCTCAGCTGAGTAGTAATTTCTAATTTTCTAATCTTTATAATGTTCTCACCTTTCTTCAAATGGTCTTTATTAGCCGCCGTCGATAGCTTTGCTTACCCTTTGTGTCACAGAGTGATGTTCTTCGTGTTTCACTGTTGGTCATTACATTTGGGTAATCTGCGTGCAGGCTGCCTTCAGTCGGCCTGATTAACAAAGTCTTGGGTACTGCGTCAGTTACTGTCCCTTCTTCCATGATGTCAGGTGTATAAAACATGCAGCCAACGCCATATCAGTCTTTCTTGCCCTGCGGTGCCCGAAGCAGTTCGCAAGTGTCAGTCGGCAGACTCCTGAAATTTTCGTTTTCGAGTTTCAGAACTGAAGTCTTCAACTAAAAGCTAAGTACCCCATTGGGGAAATTTTTTCTTGCTCCTTCCCGAAGTCAGTAAAAGTTAATAATTGCATTACTTGTGGAAGGCAAATACCTCATAAAAATTTTCATTCATACTGTATTCCTTGCCTAGGCCCTGACCACGATGTACCTTGTCGATTTTGTGCTTTATTTAATCAACGCACTATCCGTCTTCTGTATATTTTTGCCTCTAAATATTTCGGTTCTTTGTTTAATTATCCAGAAATGTCGTTGGTTAGCCATCTGACTACTGAAATTCTGAAAAAATGAGAAGATAAAGACAGAAACAGGCCGCCAAGGTCCAAAACTGCAGACAACGCTTCTCCTAAGTCAGTCGCCAGTTCGCCGGTACTCGGGAGCTTTCGCAGCCCCTGATACACGCTACTTATGATTCCCAGGCCTCTACTTAGACCCCTTCGGAGTCTGGTATGCCGCAAGGTACTTCAAATATGGAACCCGCGAATGTCTCTACCTTGGATGGGTCCGGAGCCGCTGTGCAGGCACTGGCTTCTGAGGGTGTATTCAGGCCTATGGACTTGGATATTAAATCAACACCTCCTTCATTAATAAGGCCTAAATCTTGATCCATGTCTAAAAAACTGACACCCAGGCCACATGCTGAGGCCTCTATGCCTAAACAAAAAATGATAAAAATGGCTGAAGATCTAATAACTCTTATCAGGGGTAGTCAAACCTCCCCTCCTCTAAGAGGCCTAGGCCTGAGCTGGATTATGAATCTTCTGATCAAGTTTCTCTTTTTTCTGATTCTTCTGATGACCTGGATTTGTCCTTACTTACTTATGAGGATTCTGATGCAGAGGACTCCTTTCCCTCTGCTTCCCCTCCTGAGGATTTTTCTTTTGGGGATACCTTACATATTCTGAGGGAGCATTTTCACTGGGAAAGCCAGGAATTTTCTGATTCAAATAAGTGGCTTAGGGATTTCCTTCTCCTACCTCAGCATAGGCCTTTGGCTATTCCTCCTGTACTAGATATTGTTGATGCCTTCTCTGAATCCAGTTTGGCCCCTGATTCCCTGCCTCCTGCTCCCAGTAAAACTGATAGAAACTACAGGGTCCCTGAGTCCCATAAGTTCCTTTTCAAAAATCCTTTTGCAGATCCAGAGGCTATTTCACAGTGGCCCAAGGGCATTAAGGCTTCTACTGCTAAAAATCCTACCCCTTCTGATAGA
Organism: Protopterus annectens; assembly: GCF_019279795.1. Lineage (NCBI taxonomy): Eukaryota > Metazoa > Chordata > Ceratodontiformes > Protopteridae > Protopterus > Protopterus annectens. Next base: position 989,447,354 of record NC_056734.1, on the reverse strand, counting down.
GACTCCAGGGTGCTGGATAGATGGGTTAAAAAGGTTTATACTTCAGCAACCTTGGCAATTAGAGCTTTAAATTGCCAATTTCATATGTTAAAATATCAGCAACATGTTAATGGACTACTTTAACAGAAAATGATGTTGATTCCTGACTGTGTGGAAAATAAAGACTTAAAGGATTTAATGCATTCTGCTGAACAAGTTGGAAAACATACCTTGCAATGTGGTTTTGATTCTTTAGAGGCCTCTTGTAGGGCTGCTGTTACTGGGTCTATGTTTAGAAGGCATGCTTGGCTTAAGGATTAATCTTTGCCTGACCATGTTAAAGCTAAATTGTTGGATGCTCCTTTAAATCAGGACCTCCCGTTTGGCAACAAGGCTGAAGAAGTTCTTAAAAAGATGTAAGATAAAGCTAAATCTATGCAAACTGTAAAGATTTTGTACAGGTTCAGCCTCCTAGATTTAGCAAACACTGGCCTAAGAATTGGTCCTTTCCAGCCCCTTCCAGGTCTTCTCAAGCCAAACCCAGACACAGCAAAAACCCTAGGTTTCAGTCCCAGGAGAGAGACAGAACTAAGCAGTGGGGGGCTCCACTTCCAAATCTGAAAATAAGGCCCCCCCCATGGTAAACTGTCTCAATGACTTCTTTTTGAAATTTCCAAGCGCTTATCAACTGACTGCCCCTTTGGGGGGAAAGATTGCTCTTCATGCAAAGAATTGGGAACTCATTACCCAGGGCAAATGGGTTTTAAATGTAGTGTCCCAGGGATACAGATTTCACTTCCACACGTTGCCAACTCCAAGCAGGTGGCCGGACCTACCCCCAAATCAGTAGGCAGAGGCCCAAAAACAAGTACTTCTGGTCTTGAGCATGGGGGCTATTCAGCTGGTACCAGAAGAGGAAAAGGGACAATATTTCTTCTCGAGACATTTCCTGGTACCCAGAAAAGACCATTCATGGCATCCTATCCTGGACCTGTCTACTCTAAACAACTTTCTGGAGATTCCAAAATTCAAGATGCTGACTCATCACCGATTGCTTCCTATGCTCGGCAAAGACGCCTGGTTGGCAACACTAGATCTAAAAGAAGCATACCTGCACATCTCAATCAGGGAATCTTGCAGAAAATACCTATGCTTCAAAGCAGGCTACACGCACTATCAGATGTTCATCGTGTTACACTGCTGCAGTCATTGCACTTGAGTTATCCTGCCGTCAGGTGGTCCCGCAGTCGGCCAGAGTTCTAAAGTCTTGGTCCGGCGTCGGTTGCTGTCTCCTCCTCCCTGACGTCAGTGCAACAGGGGTATATAAGATGCAGCCGACGCCATTTTCTCCAGTCTTTCTTGCCGTGCGGTGCCCGAAGCAAAAGCAGTTCGCAAGTGCTGGTCGGCCGTCTCCTGAGATTTTCATTCCGAATCCAGAACCTTGCCTCAGACCGATGTCAGTAAAAGCCAATAGCTGTATTTCTTGTGGGAAGCAAATACCTCATAAGGATTTCCATTCCTATTGTATCCCATGCCTAGGCCCTGACCACAACGTTACTGGTTGTCATTTTTGTGCTAGGTTTAACAAGTGCACTACTAAACATCTGTTTGTTTTTGCCCGACATTATTTTGGTAGAAAATTCAATTATACCATGCCGTCGGAACTTCCAACGACCGAAATACACAAAAAGCGCAAAGACAAGGATAGGCATCCGAGGCCCAAAACTGACGACGAAGCCTCTTCTAGGCCAGTCACCGGTTCTCCGGTTTTCAGCGAGGCGCCTTCGCAGCCCCAGATTACCGCTTCTGTAGAACCACAAGCTGCCTCTGACTCCCACGTGGAGATGGCTGGGCCTTCGAACCCACAAGCTCTTCAGCCTACCGGGACTAACTTTTCAGAGGGATCCGGAGTAGCTGAGAAACCCGCAGCTACAGAGGGTGTCTTCAGACCTACTCAGTTAAGCATTAAACCCTCAGCCTCCTTTAAAGTCAAAGAAACAAATACAGCAGTCTCCAGGACAGGCCTCCATGCCTAAGAAACAAATGCTCAAAATGGCCGAAGACCTAATTACTCTGATCAGGGGGTCCCATCCCCCTCCTGATAAAAGGCCTAGACAGGATGCAGACTATGACTGATCCGACCTGGTGTCCATCTCTTCTGATTCATCCTCAGACCTAGGATACTCTTTACCCCCTTATGTGGATTCCGATGCTGAGGAATCAGTTCCATCAGCCTCACCGCCTGAGGACTACTCCTTTGGGGAAACCCTACATACCATGAGGGAGCATTTCCACTGGGAAGCCCAGGATTACTCAGAATCCAAGAAAAGGCTCAGAGACTTCCTTTTATTACCTCAACACAGACCCCTTGCTATTCCACCACTGTTAGATATTGTGGATGATGTGTATACTGAATCCAGCTTAAATCCTGATTCCTTACCTCCAGCCCCTGTTAAACCTGACAGATACTACAGAGTCCCCGACTCACATAAATTTCTGTATAAAAGCCCTGTCGCTGACCCCCCCCCCCCTCTGACAGAGATTCCAGAGCATTAGACAGATGTGGAAAGAAAGTATATACATCTGCAACTTTAGCCGCAAGAGCCTTAAATTGCCAGTTTCACATGCTAAAATATCAGCAATTTTTACTGTCTCAAAACAAAAAAATGCTTCCAGAATCAGATCCTCCTAATTTTACAGAAATGCAGGATTTATTGCATGCAGGTGAACAAGTGGGAAAGCATACTTTGCAATGTGGTTTAGATTCTCTAGAGGCCTCCTGCAGAGCAGCAGTTACAGGCTCTGTCATTAGAAGACATGCTTGGTTAAAAGAACATATACGTTACCAGATCATGTTAAAACAAAATTATTGGATGCACCTGTGCATCAGGATGTGGTGTTTGGAGTTTAGGCAGAAGAGGTATTAAAGAAAATGGAGGATAAGGCAAAATCTATGCAAACGGGGAAGGATTTCTAACCGGTTCAGCCGCCTAGATTTAGCAGAAACTGGCCAACTAAGAATTGGTCCTTTCCAATTACAGACTGACCTTAAAGGGTAAGATACAGACGTCCAAGAGGTAGAGGTCAAACACAAGGTCCTTACAGGCCTCGACAATGGATTGCATCAGGACAGAAAGAAGGGGAAGACAGGCCACAACCATATAAAAAGCAGCTCCAATGACTTCCCACTACAGCTGCCAAACAAATCTTTCTTGGCAGCCCCCTTGGGAGGAAAACTGGCACTCTTCTACCACAATTGGCAAATGATCAACAAAGAGAAATGGGTTCTCAACATTGTATTTCAAGGTTACAGGTTCCACTTTCACACTCTGCCAAGGTTAAAAGGAATGCCAAATCTGCCACCAAATCAATGGGCAGAGGCTCAAAAACAAATTACAGCACTCATGGATATGAGAGCTATTCAAAAGGTACCATCACAGGAGCAAGGACAAGGATTTTACTCATGACTCTTTCTGGTACCCAGAAAGGACAAAGCCTGGAGGCCCATTCTGGATCTTTCATCTCTAAACACTTAACTGGATGTTCCGAAATTCAAAATGTTGACATTACAGCGGCTTCTTCCCCCGCTGGGCAAGAAAGCTTGGCTCATGACTTTGGACCTCAGAGGCATACCTGCATGTCCCTATCAGACAAAACTGCAGAAGATACCGCCGATTCATAGCTGGTTCAATGCACTACCAATTCTCTGCACTGCCCTTTGGCTTATCTACTGCGCCCAGGGTCTTCACAAAGTGCCTGGCACCCGTAATTGCATTTTGCAGACAGAAAGGAACTCAAATTTATCCGTACCTGGACGACTGCCTGATTCAAGCAGAGAGCAGGGACATTCTTTTAAAGCATCTGGCATTTGTAAAAAAGTTATTAAGTTGCCTGGGGTACACAGTAAACGAAAAGAAATCAAAACTAGTGCCCTCACAAGAGATTATATTCCTGGGTGCCAGCTTGTACACAATGGCCCAGATGGCTTATCTCACGCCAGACAAACAAGGACAACTGACTCAATACTTTCAGTTGATGGCATCAAAGACCCAGCACCCTGCAAGAAAAATTCTGCAGGCCTTGGGTTACATGGCATCCTGCATACTACTAATTCCATATGCCAGACTGCATATGAGGAAACTACAATGGTACCTGAAGAATGTATGGTCTCAACTCTGTCAGTTTGGAAACAGTTACACCACTAATCCCTTGCCTTCAACAGGTGTTTCAGTGGTGGGCTCACGCTTGTCACCTCAACAAGGGACAGTCTTTTACACAACCCACAGCCAGGCAAACACAGACAACAGATGCATCGGATTATGCCTGGGGAGCACACATGGCAGGCAAGTGTATTCAGAGCACGTGGACCGCAGAGCAAAGGCATCTTCACATCAATCAAAAAGAGAGGCTAGCTATACAAAATGTGATTATAGCTTTCAAGGACCTGCTGCATCCAGGACGACTACTACTAAAGACAGACAACACCACAGTTACGTGGTACATAAACAAGCAAGGGGGCACTCACTCCTACCCCCTATGCAGACAAACTATGACTTTAATGAAACACAGCTATAAACCTTCAAGTTCATCTGCAAGCGCAATTCCTGCCAGGAGAGAAAAACACGCTGCAGACAACTTAAGCAGAAACGTCATGGATCCCCACGAATGGGAGTTGAATCCACAAATATTCAGAATGATAACACAGAAATGGTGGAGCCTGAACATGGATCTGTTTGCATCCCCAATAAACTGCCAGCTACAAAAATTCTGCACAAGGAGTTACCATCCACAAGCATGGAAAGTGGATGCCCTCTCATTCAGCTGGAAGAACCTACAAGTATATGCTTTCCCACCACTACCTCTCCTGTCAAAGGTATTCATAAAAGCCTGCAGGACGAGCCAAAGATGATCCTGATTGCACCAGACTGGCCACGCCAGCACTGGTACCCAATCTTAAGGAGCTTAGCACAAGAACCACCCTGGATTTTGCCTCAAATCCCACATCTGCTGACTCAGCACAACAAACAAATACTACACAGCCAGCTAAAGACCTTAAACCTAGCTGCATGGAAGATTCCTTAGTCAAGCAAGCAATGCCTCTCTCCAAAGCTGTTATGGATGTCATTCTGGAGGCCAGAAGGCCTAGTACCAGGAAAGCCTATTTGGATAAATGGAAGAGATTCTGTGCCTGGAACCAAGCCCACAGCCTTGACCCTCTTGTCCCAAACATTCCTCAGTTACTACAATACTTAACTGAGATGCTGGACAAAGGACTCTCCTTCTCATCCATCAAGATCCACGCCTCTGCCATCTCTGCTCATTACAACACAGATCCACCAATTTTCTCTAATCCTCTGTTAAAGCAGTACCTCAGAGGGGCTAAAAACATAAGACCTCCCCGTAGAGCACCTACTCCGACTTGGGACCTCAACTTTGTTTTGGAGAAGCTAACTTTACCTCCTTTTGAGCCAGCCAACACAGCAGAATTAAAATATATCTCTTGGAAAACTGCTCTGCTCTTAGCAATAACATCAGCACAAAGAGTTTCACAATTACAGGCACTAATGGCAGTAGAACCTTTCCTCATTTTCCACCAGGACAGGGTGTCTTTACGAACTTAACCCTACCTTTATTCCAAAGGTGGTGTCTAGTGTGTCTCTAAACCAAACTATTCACCTGCCAACTTTTTATCCTAAACCACAGAATAAAGGGGAGAGACTACTGCACTCTTTGGACATTCATAGGCAGTTACGCTTCTACTTGGACAAAACCAAAGCTTTCAGAAAATATGAGCAATTATTGGTAGCATATGCTGCAGGAGCACAGGGAAAAGCCATTTCAAAACAGACTATTTCAAAATGGATAGGACATTGTATACGCTTCTGCTACACATACCATGGAAAACCTGTACCTAGCAACATTAGATCTCACTCCACCAGGGCAACAGCCACTTCACCTGCCTACCTCAGGGGAGTACCTACCAAGGATATTTTGGAAGCAGCAACATGGAGTTCTGTACACACCTTCAAGCATTACCATCTGCCTCTGTACTCTAAATCCAGAGCTGGCTTCGCCACTGCAGTGCTGCAGGGCCTTATAGCCACCCCTAATGCATTATTGGACCAGCCACCCTTCCTCAGCTTTGGGATTCTACCCAAGTGTAATGACTGCAGCAGTGTAACACTATGAACATAGTACAGATGTCCTTCAAGAATGCAACTGCAGTCATAACATATGGGTTGTCCTGCCTCAGGCAGCCCTCGGTCGGCCGAATTCCAAAGTCTGGGTCCGGCGTCGGCTGGTGTCGCCTCCTCTCCGACGTCACAACGGCTAGAGTATAAAGGCATCGGCCGACGCCATCTTCTCCAGTCTTTCTTGCCACGCGGTGCCCGAAGCGGAAGCAGTTTGCAAGTGCCGGTCGGTCAGTTCCTGTGTTTTCAGTACCGAAGTCATCTAAAAGCTAAGTACCCCGTTGGGGAACATTTTTTCTTGCCTCAGCCGATGTCAGAACAAATTGAGAAAGTTAATAATTGTTTGTCTTGTGGTAAACAAATACCTCATAAGGACTTCCATTCTTACTGTCTTCCTTGCCTGGGCCCAGACCACGACGTCTTGGCCTGTGCTGCCTGTGCTTGCTTTAATAAGCGCACTCTCAGGCGCCAGGCAGATTTTGCTGAAGACTTTTTTGGCGAATCCTTCTCGTATATCATGCCGTCGGATCAACCGACAGCTCAATCTTCCAAAACACGGAAGGACCGGGACCGGCATCTTTGGCCCGCATCCTCTACCGATACTACTCCTAGACCCTCCGCTAGTGCTTCGGTCCCTGCGGAAGTGGTAATTCAGCCGCTCCAGGCCGACGACACAGCGTTATCCAGTCTTTCGGTCCCAGAGACCTCTCTGGTGCTGGTTGTTGATTTTCCTCCGGATACCGAAGTTCATGATTTACCCGACACCATTCCGGTGGACAAGGTTACTCCTGCACGTGGGGCTGCTAGGCCTCCTGTATCTATGTCCATCAAGGCCTTTGCACGTGCTGAGGCCGCCAGCCAGGCCAAGGCCCATCCTAAACCTGCTGTCCAGGCCCCCTCTTCTGATAAACAGATAATGTCTCTTGCTGCAGACCTTATTTCCCTTATCAGGGGGTCTCGGCCTCACCCAGACAGGGGTTCTCAGCCTCTTGCAGAGAAAAGGCCTAGAACTGAGCAGACTGAGAACCTCTCTTCAGTTGAGGCCTCTGGGGATTCTGAGCATTCCGATATTCAAGAAGAATCCTTCCAGGCCTATGAGGACTCTGATGCTGAGGAATCAATCCCCTCTGCCTCTCCTCCAGAGGATTTCTCTTTTGGTGAAGTCCTGCACTCTATGAGGGAACATTTCCAATGGCAGGGTCAGGAATTCTCTGATTCCAGGAAAAGGCTCCGTACCTTTCTAAAGCTTCCCCAGCACAGACCTTTAGCTATTCCTCCTGTGATGGATGTTTTGGATGATGTTTTCTCCGATTCCAGTGCTAACCCTGACTCTCTCCCCCCTGCTCCTGTCAAGCCAGACAGATATTAGAGTCCCTGACACTCTCAAACATCTTTTTAAGGCCCACACCTTGGATTTAGAAACTATTTCACAGGGTCCCAAGGGAGTGGCTACCTCCACTGCCAAAAATCCCTTGCCAGCGGATAGGGAAGCCAGGTCTATGGAGAGATGGGGTAAAAAAGTTTATACCTCTACCACCCTAGCAATGAGGTCCCTTAACTGCCTTTTTCATATGTTTCAGTACCAGGATTTTTTACTGGATGATTTACAGAAAAGGATAGCCTCCCCTGAGCCTATTGACAGAAAGGCATTGCAGGATCACATACATAACACTCAGCAGGTTAACAATCATTTTCTTCAGTGTGGTTATGATGCATTGGAAGCTTCATGTAGGGCAGTTCTGACTGGGGCTGTGATACGTAGACATGCTTGGTTAAAAGATCAGCCACTGCCAGACCATGTCAAAGTAAAGTTACTTGATGCACCTCTGGAAAAGCAGAAGCTTATTGGCGCTTATGCGCAAGATGTGTTGAAGTCCATTGAGGAAAAAGCTAAGTCAGTACAGACAGTCAAGGATTTCCTCCAGGTTCAGCCACCCAGATTCAGTAGAAACTGGCCTTCAAAAAATTGGTCCTTCCCAGACTCTGACAGGTTTCAAAGGGGAAAGAACAGGCGTGGCCGAGGCCAATACCGAGGCTCCTACAGGGTCGCCAATGGCAACCTACAAATCAAAGAAGTGCTGCAGCCAGTCCAGCTGCACCACAAGGACAATCACAATGACTTGACTTTCATACCGCCTACAAGGGCTCAGACAGAAGCACCCTTGGGTGGAAAATTATCCTTATTCTCAAAAAACTGGCATATCTTAACCAAGGACAGTTGGATTCTAGATTTAATAGACAAGGGTTACAGATTCCACTTCCATACTTTACCTACAAGACAAGGCATGCCAAACCTGCCACACCATCAAAGGGCAGAGGCACTCATTCAAGTTTCAAAGCTATTAAGTATAAAAGCAATAGAAAAGGTACCTCCCCAGGAACAAGGCCAGGGATTCTATTCAAGACTGTTCCTTGTTCCAAGAAAGGAAAACAAATGGAGGCCTATACTGGACTTGTCTACTCTAAATACCTTTCTCATTGTGCCAAAGTTCAAAATGCTAACGTTACAGCAACTCCTTCCCATGCTGGGCAAGGGGTCTTGGCTGGTCACTCTGGACCCTCAAGGTGGCATACCTGCATGTCCCAATCAGACAAAGCTGCAGAAGATACCTCAGATTTCTTGCAGGGACAGAGCACTATCAATTCTCAGCATTGCCGTTTGGCTTATCTACTGCGCCCAGAGTGTTCATGAAATGCCTGGCATCAGTAGTGGCACACTGCAGACTCCAGGGAATTCAAATATACCCCTACCTGGACGACTGCCTCATACAAGCAGACAACAGACAAACCTTAATAAAAAACTTGGACTATGTCATGCAATTACTACAGGCCTTGGGATACACAGTCAACATTCAAAAGTCAAGGCTACTGCCATCCCAGCAGATTATTTTTCTAGGAGCCAGACTGGACACACACACACAAATGGCCTACCTCACAGAGGAAAAACAACAGCAGTTACCAGAGTGCTTCAAAGGCCTAGCACAGCTCCCCCAGCTGACTGCAAGGAAACTCCTGCAGGCCCTGGGGTTCATGGCACCATGCATTCTCCTGATACCTTTGGCAAGACTTCATATGAGAAAGATGCAATGGTATTTGAAAAGCTTATGGTCACAACACAGCCAAAGCCTAGAGGACGTAAATCCCACTTATTCCATGTCTGCAAAAGGAATTCTTGTGGTGGGCTCAAGCAAGTCAATTAAACAAAGGCATGTCTTTCAACAGACCTCAAGCAGGTCAAATAATTACAACAGATGCCTCAGATCATGGATGGGGGGCGCACATGGAGGGCAGATGCGTTCAAGGTCAATGGACACCAAAGGAAAGACATCTGCACATAAACCAAAAAGAGATGCTGGCAGTGATGCATGCAATCGAGAGTTTCGAAAAATCACTGCAGCAAGGACATTTACTAATAAGGACAGACAACACCACTGTCATGTGGTATATAAGCAAGCAGGGAGGGACTCATTCATACCCCCTCTGCAGACTAACAATGATGCTCTGGGAAAAAGCACTGAGTCGGAAGATACACCTGCAATCCCAGTTTGTGCCAGGCAAGGACAATGTACTGGCGGACAAGTTGAGCAGAAATTTCTTGGATCCACACGAATGGATGCTGCATCCACACATGTTCTCACAAATAACAAAGACATGGGGAAGACCGGACATAGATCTATTTGCGTCTCACACGAATCATCACCTGGAAGAGTTCTGTACCAGGACCCACCATGCACTAGCCTGGGCAACAGATGCTCTCTCCTTCAGCTGGAATTCCTTAAAAATTTATGCATTTCCCCCTCTGCCACTGTTGACCAAGGTGATCCTGAAGATCAAAGCAGAACAACCAACGGGCATTTTGATAGCTCCAGACTGGCCAAAGCAACACTGGTACCCATTGCTATTGAGCATAACTCTGACCAAACCGTGGCCTCTGCCCTTATGGCCCCTGCTCCTAACACAACACAACTACAGGACTGTTCACCAAAACCTGAAAACATTACATCTGACAGCCTGGAGGTTACTTTAACTCCTTCTGCTTCCAGTCTTTCCAAGGCAGTTCAGGACATCTTATTGGAAGCACCGCAGACCATCCACCAGAAAAGCCTATTCAGCCAAGTGGAAGAGATTCAGCATGTGGGCTGCCAACAGGGGTCAGGATACAACAGTACTGAGTATACCTCAGATATTGGAATACTTGGCAGAAATGTTTCATTCTGGACTCTCATATTCTTCCATAAAGATTCATGCCTCAGCGATCTCAGCAAGATACAATTGTGATCCACCAGTGTTCTCACATCCTTTGCTAAGACAGTTCCTGAGAGGAATAAAGAATATCAAGCCTCCCAGAAAACAACCTGTACCTGCATGGGACCTCAATTTTGTACTGGAAAAATTATCTCTGCCTCCCTTTGAGCCAGCAGCAACCTCGGAGATGCAATTTCTATCATGGAAAACATTTTTTCTATTGGCAGTCACATCAGCAAGAAGAGTCTCGGAGATACAGGCGCTCATGGCAATACCTCCTTTCCTCATTTTCCATCAGGACAGAGTCTCACTAAGAACAAATCCTTCTTTCATGCCAAAGGTGATTTCCAGGGTGTCTCTAAATCAAGCTATTCACCTTCCTACCTTCTTCCCCAATCCTCAAAATAGAGGGGAAAGACTGCTGCATACCTTGGACATACACAGGCAACTACGGTACTACTTGGACAGAACTAAGGCCACCAGAAAGTCTGACCAGCTGTTTGTAGCCTATGCTGCTGGAATACAAGGAAAAGCAATCTCCAAGCAAACAATTTCAAAATGGATTGGACACTGCATCAGATTCTGCTATTCTCACCATGGAAAAAGTGTGCCAGCCAATATTAGGCCACATTCTACCAGAGCTATGGCCACATCCACAGCTTTCCTAAGAGGAGTGGCTACAAAGGACATTCTAGAGGCTGCTACATGGAGCTCCGTGCATACATTTACCAAACACTACAACCTGCCTTTATACTCCAGATCCTGAGCAGGCTTTGCTTCGGCAGTCCTGCAGGGCATTTTAGCTACACCATCTTTTTCTTAGCTCCATCCACCCCCAGCTTGGCTATGGTATTCAACCCATATGTTATGACTGCAGTTGCATTCTTGAAGGACATAGTACAGTTTTGTACCTACCATAAATGTAGATGTCCGATAGATATGCAACTGCAGTCGGATTTTCCCTCCCTCTTTTCCTTCATTTGGGTCCATTCCCCCTGTTCCCTTTAGCTGGGGGTATCTCCTATGGTGTATCTGTTTATTACTGATTGTGCATGTCTGGAATTGTTTATCCATTCACCAAATTTAGCCTTCCTAGGAGGGCACCTGGCATCTGGGGCAAGAAACACTGAAGAAGATGGCGTTGGCCGATGCCTTTATACTGCAGCCGTTGTGACGTCGGAGAGGAGGTGACACCAGCTGACGCCGGACCCAGACTTTGGAATTCGGCCGACCGAGGGCTGCCTGAGGCAGGACAACCCATATGTTATGACTGCAGTTGCATATCTATCGGACATCTACATTTATGGTAGGTACAAAACTGTACTTTTTGTACCTACCATAAATGTAGATGTTAGTGTGTAGACACTGCTGCAGTCCAGGTTACCCTCCCTCCTTCCCTTCTTTCTGGCTGGTACGTACCTATGGGGAGTATTTGCTGGTAGCTGTAAGTTGTTTTTTGCTTTTCTTATGTATGTTTTATTAGCAATTGGAATTGCCTACATATTTAGAGGCACCTGACATCTGGGGCAAGAAAAACTGAAGAAAATGGCGTCGGCTGCATCTTATACCCCTGTCGCACTGACATCAGGGAGGAGGTGACAGCAACTGACGCCGGACCAAGACTTTGGAACTCTGGCCGACTGCGGGACCGCCTGACAGCAGGATAACCCAAGTGTAATGACTGCAGCAGTGTCTACACTCGAACATCTACATTTATGGTAGGTACAAAACTGTACTTTCTCTGCACTGCCCTTTGGCTTATCTACTGCACCCAGGGTATTCACAAAGTGCCTAGCTCCAGTAATTGCATTTTTCAGGCAAAGAAGTATTCAGATATACCCATACCTGGATGATTGTCTAATTCAGGCAGAAAGCCAGGACATTCTTTTGAATCATCTGGCATTTGTAAAAAGGGTTCTAACTTGCCTGGGGTACACCATAAACGAAAAGAAATCACAACTGCTACCCTGTCAACAAATTACATTCCTGGGAGGCAAGCTTGAATACAACTTCCCAGATGGCTTACCTCACGCCAGAAAAGCAAACTCATTTGGCAACCTATTTCAAATGTGGCCACAAAAACCCTGCTATCTGCAAGACAAATACTGCAATCCTTGGGGTTCATGGGCCTCCTGCATTCTTCTAATTCCATATGCAAGCCTGCATATGAGGAAAGTACAGTGGTATCTAAAAAGCCTATGGAGTCAACATTCTCACAGCTTAGAAACAATGATTCCTATCATACCTTGCCTGCACCTAGAGTTCCTTTGGTGGGCAGAGGCCTGCCACCAAAACAAGGGAATACCTTTCACCCCCCCCCTTGCCACCCAAACCCTAACAACAGATGCATCAGACTATGCATGGGGGGCACACCTGGCAGGGAAGTGCATTCAGGGCAAATGGAACCCAAGTCAAGTGCACCTGCATATCAATCAAAAAGAAATGTTAGCTGTACAGAATGCTCTGACAGTTTTCAAGGACAACATTCTTCCAGGACAACTAATGGTAAAGACTGATACCACCATGGTTATGTGGTACATAAGCAAGCAGGGGGGTACACACACTTACCCATCTGCAGAGTAGCCCTGGCATTGTGGAACACAGCCTTGAGCTACCAAGTGCACCTACAAGCTCAGTTCCTGCCAGAAAAGTTAAATACACTGGCAGATGGACTAAGCAGAAACCTTATGGACCCACACGAGTGGAAACTGGAACAAAGGATTTTCAACATGTTGACAAGCGAATGGGGGAGCCCGGGTATAGACCTGTTTGCCTCTCCCCAGAACTACCAATTGAACAAATTTTGCACAAGGACTCCCCACAAACAAGCCTGGAAAGTGGATGTTCTGTCCTTCAGCTGGAAAAACCTATCCATCTATGCCTTCCCCCCATAGCCTCTGCTCTCCAAAGTACTACTAAAAGTCAAACGGGACAAACCAAGGATGATTTTGATTGATCCAGACTGGCCGCGCCAACACTGGTACCCCTTATCTCCATGGCTCCTGCCTCAGACTCCATCCCTGCTGTCTCAGCAGGAGAACCAGATTCTGCACCCACAGCTTTCAACACTTAACCTTGCAGCCTGACTAATGACTTAAATTCTCTTGCCATCCCTCATCAAACCTGTGATGGGTGTCGTCTTAGAGGCAAGGAGGCCTAGCACTAGAAAATCTTATGCTGAAAAATGGAAAAGATTCTGTGCCTGGAACCAATCACAAGGGATGAGCACAGCAGCGCCCAGTTTACCTCAGATTTTACAATACTTAGAGATGCTTCGCAAGGGCCTGTCTTTTTCCTCCATTAAAATCCACGCCTTAGCCATTTCAGCTCTTTATATCACAGAACTTCCCCTCTTCTTTCATCCACTGCTCAAGCAGTACCTCAGAGGGGCCAAAAATTTTAGACCACCCAGGAGAGCTCCAACCCCAGCTTGGGACCTTAACTTTTTATTGAAGAAACTCACTCTCCCTCTTTTCGGGCCAGCTGCTACTGCAGACTAAAATTTCTTTCTTGGAAAACAGCTTTCCTTTTAGCAATTACTTCAGCTAGAAGGGTATCTGAATTACAGGCCGTTATGGCAGTGGAGTCTTTCATTATCTTTCATACGGACACGGTATCACTCAGGACCAATAATTCCTTCATGCCCAAGGTGGTATCCAGCATGGCTCTAAATCAGTCCATTCATTTGCCAACCTTCTTGACCAGTCCACCGAACAAAGGGGAATGGATTCTGCATTCCTTGGATGTGCATAGACAACTTAGATTCTACTTGGACAGGACTAAACTTCAAAGAAAATCTGAACAACTGCTGGTAGCATTTGCTGCAGGGGGCAGAGGGGAAGGCTATTTCAAAACCATTTCTAAATGGATAAGCCATTGCATTCATTTCTGCTGTAAGCACCATGGAAAACCTATCCCCCAGGGTATCAGACCCCACTCCACCAGGGCTGCATCTACTTCTACAGCCCTTCTCAGAGGCGTTCCTACCAGGGACATCCTAGAAGCTGCTGCCTGGAGTTCTGTACATACTTTAACCAAGCATTACCATTTGCCAATTTTCTCTAAATCCAGAGCTGGCTTTATCACTGAAGTCTTGCAGGGCCTTATAGCGGCTCTTAATGCTATCTAAACACCTTATCCCAACCATAGTTTTGGGAATCTACCCAAATGTAATGACTGCAACAGTGAATGCACTCTTAACATCTACATTTATGGTAAGTGTACTCAACTGTACTTTTTTTCTACATTTCCTTACCAGTTTGGTATTTTTCGTGCCATTGTTGGTATAGACCCCTCCCTTAGCTCTGTGGTAATTATTATACCATCCTTAGTATTCCTCCCTTTACTTCCCACTAGTTTAAAAAAAAATAAACAATTTCCGTCTGTGTTTATCTATCTTTGCTTGGTTTACAACTTTTCAAAGAATTTTCATCATCTTGTTGCTGTAGTGTCTTTTTTATTTGCATAGTCATAATGCCTGATAAAGGGACAACCAGATTTAAGCAATGTGATAAATGTGGTAGAAAGATACCCAACTGTGGGAATCTTTCTTGTGTCTATTGTCTTGGATTTTCTCACCTCCAGGTTCAACCTCTTTGTGAACTTTGTAAAGGATTCAGCTCTTGTACTTTAGCAGGGCGTAAAATATATTTATCTTAAAAGGATTGTTAAAAACTCCCTTTTTGGAGGCACTATCTGAGGTGGAAGTTTCAATACCTCCTAAGAAAGACAAAAAAAATAGAAGTCATTCAGTTCCAACATCTCCTAGTTCTACAGAACCAAAGCCTGCTAAGACTCATACTGAACCAAAGACAAAACTTCCTAAACTGTCAGCACCAGAGCCTAAAGCTGCCTTCACGGTGGCAACGACAACCTCTTCTATGGAACCCGATGGCCATAATTTCCGCTACAGTGGTGATAATTTCCTTGGTACCAGACACCCTTTTGGCACCAACAATAGTATCTCCCTCCAATCTGGTCACTTCCTCTCCATCACAACACTTGGGTCCTTCGACCTTGGTGCCAAAAGGTGAAATTTTAGCAAGGACAAGATACTCCCTGTCCATCAACCCTTTTTTGGACAACTCTGTCACTTTCTTGAAAGGCCTGGCTTTCCTTCAGGGTTATCCACCCGTTCAACCAGGAGTCTTTCGGAAGTGGATGTAGTGAGGCTTGTTGATCAGCTTCTAGCAGCCAGAGGCATCCCAACCCCATCCAAGACTTCCCTCCCATTTGGAGCTGGGAGATTTTCTCCACAGACTCCAACATATGATCTTCCTCCTACTTCCTCCCACACTTTGGAGCTCTTGGTACTGGTGTCTTTTTTGATGCTAATTCCTTCTGTTCTTGCATTGCACCCTTCCGTGGTTCTAGAGCCTACTCTGTGGACCATGGTTCAGTCAGAGCCAATCCACTCTCGAGACCTTGACTGGCCTGTCAGCACCCTGACCCCTAGTTCGGTGACACTTCTTTCTGCAACATTGTCTACTATTCTGGCTGTTTTGACAGCTGAGTCCTTTTGGGGCTTCAACCCTGGAGGCGGGCTCGTCTGAGCGGGGTGTAACCCTGATTCCGAGGTTGTCCTTCTCAGTTCCAGGCTCCCATCCCTCTTCAGGTGGGCCTGCCTTCCAGGTGATGGAGAGGGCTCTCCCTTCCGCAAGCATGCAGTTGGCCCCTTTGACGTCCGAACCAGACTTTCACATCTCCTCTGGTATGCAGCTGACTCAGCCCTCAACAATGGGACATCTGGCACAGGAGCAGCAAGACACCCTCTTACGGGGCACCCACTCTTAGGAGTCCTCTTCAGATGTTCCCCCTGAAGAGCTGGCCCCCAAGATAAATTGCAAGACAAAGAACTTAACATTACCCTGAAGAATCCCTCTCCGAAGATACAGATTTTGATGAGGGAGAATGTTCCCAATGGTCACCCCCTGAGGATGTCTCATTCGGAGACATACTGGAGATCCTGAAACAGAGGGGTGACAAAGTCCATCAACCCTTCTACTGAGGAATCTGTGTTCTTGCAGGCTTTCTGTGCTCGACCCACTGTTTCCTGGGTGACCCCATCTGCAGATGAGCTGGTCAAGCTCGTCGTGCAGCATGCTTGGAAGGCCCCTGACACTGTTGAGCCAATTCCCCGAAGACCTGATAAAATTCTCTCTCCTCCACAAGATCAGCCTCACTGGTCCAGATGCAGTAGATTCTATGGTACTGGCGGCAGCCACTAGAAAAGAAGTTGCTGAAGAAATTTTGACTGGCCCATCGTCCGAACAGGGAATCCCGGACGATGGACAGACTAGGGAAGCGGACTTGCACTTCAGCGACCTTCACCATATAGTGGCTGAACTACGTGGCATATTTTGCCCGTCTTCAGAGGAACCTGATTTCAGACCTTTCAGGAACTATGGCAGGGTTATTGCCTAATGAGGCACGTGACGAAGTTGCCTCTCAGCTTGCCACTGTAGAGTCTATTTCTAGCTCCTCCATGTGGTTGATCGTTCATACAACGGAGGGGGCAGCCAGAATAGCGGGTACAGGGGTTGTCATGAGAAGTCATGCCTGGATGTGCTTGTGCGACTTTTCGGACCCCTTAAAGTCTTCGGCAATGCTACTGTTGATGAATCCTCCTTGTTTGGCCCAAAAATTAAAGGCACTCTAGCCAGGTGTGAGAAGGACGGAAAGACCCCATCTGCTGTGGTCGTATGCTTTTCCACCCCTCAACGATCCTATACCAGGAATCAGAGAGGCAGGAAGATGTGGGTCAAAATCCCAACGGCCTTTTCATGGTGCATGTGGTGAGTTTTGTCCCCAAGGCAGAGGGGGAACTCATCCTGAAGGCACCCCTTCTGTGGCAGAGGGGGCCCACGAAACCAGGGCTCCAGAGATTCCTTTTCCGGGTAGCCCTGTTGGTGCTCTTGAAGAGTGGCCCAATTGCTTACTCCTGGAAGCAGTTGGGGGACGGTTTTCATCACACCAATTGGCCTGGCACTTAACAGATTCTTGGATGCAGATGATAATGACCAGAGGTTACCAGGTCCCCTTCAACCTTTACCTCAGCGGGCTAAGGCATATTCGTGACGTTCCCCCCAGTCAGAGGGATGCAGCAGCACAAGAAATTCTAAAGCTGCTAGAAAGTGTTATCCAGACAGTCCCACCAGACCAAATAGGATCTGGATTTTACTCAAGATTCTATTTGGTGCCAAAAAAGAAAGGGGACTGAAGACCAATTTTGGACCTCAGCATTCTGAACAGGTTCGTCAGACAAAACAAAATTCCATATGGTCCCAGTTCAGTTTATCCTTCTATCTCTGAAAAAGGCGATTGGATGTGCTCCTTAGATCTTCAGGATGCGTTTTATAAAATAAAAATGGACAAATGAGCCAGAAGATATCTTAGCTTCTGGCTGGGAGCTAATCACTACCAATTTCAAGTACTGCCCTTTGGTCTCTCCACAGACCCCAGGGTGTTCACTAAATGCATGGCAGTAGTAGCAGCAGCTCGCTTGAGACTGCAAGGATTCCACGTGTTTTCATGTTTGGATGATTGGCTCCTCACTGCTCCATCCAAGAGTCTACTGCTTCAAGCCATATTCTATACTCTGAAACTGGCAGACATGCTAGGGATCTCAGTAAACAAGGAAAAGTCAAAGCTGTCACCAGTTCATAGCTTAGAGTTCATTGGGGCAACGTTTGACACAAAATTTTGCCTAGTCGCTTTACCTCATCACAGGTTACAGAGGTTGACATCTCAACTCCAAATGATACTCTCTCGAGACCTAGTCCCAGCCCGATTGGTCTTACAACTTCTGGGTTCCATGGCGGTAACGATCATTCTTGTCCCACTAGCAAGATTTCATATGAGGCTGCTTTAGTGGCTCCTAGCATCCCAGTGGTCTATAATGACGTACCCAAACAGGATCTGAATTGGTGGATGAAGCCAGAAGAGGAGTTATTGTCAACTCTTTTCACTCCCTCTACCCAAAGCCACAGTTGCCACGGATGACTCCCTTTTGGGGTGGGGTGGGGCATTTTCAGGGAAGAACCATCCAAGGCACTTGGTCCCCTTTGGAGGCCAATCTGCATATCAGTGTCGTAGAACGGAGGGCGGTGCTCTTAGCATGGCAAGTGTTCTAAGAGACCGTCCTGTCAGGGGCAATTGCTATTCAATCAGACACAATGTGTCAGTAGTCTGGTACATCAACAAGCAAGGAGGAACCAGATCCTACCCATTATGTCAGGAAGCCTTGAGGGTGTGACAGTGTGCGATAGATTCCAACCTCTTTCTCCTAACAACGCACATTCCCGGGAACTCCAGTGCGATTGCAGGCAGACTGAGCAGAAACATTCTGATGTCTCACGAGTGGTCTCTCAATGCCACAGTAGTGACACAAATATTTCATCATTGAGGCCAGCCTTGCGATCTTGTTGCCTCCCCCTCAAACCACAAATGCAATAGCTAATTCACCTTGATCCCCCCTCAGGGACAGTCATCGAGAGATGTTCTTATACGCAATTGGCCCCCAGGTCTACTGTACACTTTTCCTCCCCTTCCCTTCATTTCACATTTCTTAAAGAAGGCGCAATGGTTGAGAAACAAAGTAATCCTCCTTGCACCCTATTGGCCCTATCAAGTCTGGTTCCCCTTCCTATGGCCTCACTTGGTTCACCACCTGTGGACTCTGAATCCAACGCCAGGACTCGTGACTCATCCACAGGGGCTGGTCCGTCCTGACCTTCTGAGTGTCAAGCTGACAGCTAGGTTTCTTCACTTCCTCTGATTGCCAGGTAGAATAATCTGTCTTACCCAGTATGAAGGTCACTTCTGGCCTATCATAAACTATCCACCATCATTCTAGAGCCTCTATGAACGACATTTGCGCAGCTACTTGGGCAACACCTCATACCTTTATCACTCATTACAAATTGGATATGGTCTCCAAGGGAAGAGCACCCTTTGGCTCAGTGGTGCTCAGGCATATCCTTCATAGAGCCTCCCAGGACATAAAGTGACTAGGGACTCTGTCCCATCAGTAAGGATTGAATGAAGATTAAACAACATCAGATAAAGAAGTTATGATCTTACCATAATGTTTTGTGTTGATCTTCATTTATTCATTCATTATGTCCCACCCTCCTACCCACCCTTTGAAAGAATCCTGGAGGTTTGGGTTTGGTCCTGGTTACCTGATAGGGCAGTTGCTGAGATAAAGCCTCCACTTTTTCTATCCTTACGGGCAAACTCTATCTGAGGAGATGGGCCCTATGGGTAAGACTTGGCACGAGTTTGTTGGCTGGTATGAGCTTATTATATTGGCCGAGTCGGTTCCAAGGACGGAACTGAGACCCATCAGTAAGGAATGAAGATCAACAACACAGTTATGGTAAGAACATGACTTCTTTTTTGTGAAGTTACTTGTGTTAAAAATGCATCAACAGTAGGTCGTCCTGGTCAGAAAGAATATATGCATGTATATTAGGTTGTTGCAACTGATCAGATGTTTATCAGAGAAACCTGGAAGAGTGGAAAGTTTGAAATTGTGTTGTAGCTTTCAGATGCTGCCATAGACCTTAGCAAAGCTGTGTGTGTGTTGTACCAGAGTCCGGTGACCAGAGGTGATGTCATCCTCTCACCAGCATCTGGTTTGTTCGGAACTCTCGCAGCAGCTCTTTGGAACATGACAGGAAATATTTCTGACAGGATATATATTTCACACATCCACACAGACGGAGACCGGCATCATTTGGCTTTTGCTGTGGTAAGACACTCAGCACACATCGGCTTGCCTTGCTTTAGTAAGTTGTCACGGAACAGTAGTTCTTTAGTTAGGGACATTTAGTGAGAATAGTTTAGTATTGTTTTTTTTGCATATTTGAGAAACTATCCAACTGTATTATTTTGCTATATCTCTGTGGTTGAAACTCTGTTGTATTCAGTGTTCTCCTGTTTTCGGTTTCATTATTTATCATTAAATATTTTAATACCTTTCATTGTGGCTGGCCTTGAGAGAATACTTTTAACATTTTGAGAGTAGTTATGCTTGTTTTGTAGTGACACTGGCTACTTCTGAAAGCCTTAATGCTTTGGTCGCCTTCTACCATTTGTATTGATATTAATTTTTCACAGTATAATTTGGTACCCTTCGTAAGAACCTTAAGGTAGCTGACTGGTGGCAGCATGATTACCACAGAGTCTGGGCAGTAAAGGGCACAGCTAATAAATCTGTGCCAGCTTTTCCCAGAGGTGTGTGTGTGTGTGTGTGTGTGTGTGTGTGTGTGCGCAACTCGGATATCCAAGTGTGTGTGTCAACTACTGAGAACAGGGGCACAGAGCTCCAAAGTGGTCAGTGTGGAGTTTTGTGTGGGTCTACAGAGGAAGGAGAGTTCAGCCCCATGTCTGGAGCAAGCTCCCTGTATACTGTTAAGGGAAATTTTGCTTGGTGCAGGGAGCCGCATCTGAAAATACTGAGAGAATCAATCCTATATCTTAGTTGACCATCCCTGATCCAGAGTTAGTGGTGAGGAATTGAGTCTCCTTGGCTGCTGCCCCAGAGTAAGGACCCGTCATACTACTATTTTGAGGCATGTCCTTCCTTGATACCAGCCAGGTCCTTTTAGACAGCTTGGGTATATGTCCCAAAAGCTGAAATGGATGATGATAGACATCTGATATGAAAGTTATGTACTTAACATAATGATAGGTCATTGTTGTCTCATTTTTGTCTAAATTGACATCCACAAACTTCTGGTGCTTAGACAGACCTCAACTAAGTCCTTGCCTGCTTCAGGTAATATTTCCCAGGTTGGCATACTTTGTAAGCCACTGCCTTTATTCTGCGAGTTTTATACTTCTCAGGTTTTTATCTATGGTTAGTGAAAGTCAGCAAACTCAGATCTGAAGCAATTTAGGTACAAGGATGAAACATCAGATCCAAAGTTCTGGAAGAACGTGCAGAAATTGGATCCATTTGTATATGAAAACCCAAATGTTGAACTGGATGAAAATAAGACCACTTTGGTCTATTGTTATGGTAAGTACATAACTTTCATTTTATTTTTGTCCAATTCAGTGTTTTTGGTTTATTGGATTCAACCTTGGAACCTTCTTCTAGAATTGTGGATGTGAGGCTCTGACTTCTCTCTTACCCATAATTCCCTCCTCTACACTAACTTGCCTCAGATCTCTTTCACCCTTGAAACTTCCAGACGTGTGCCCAAGAGCTCTGCTTTTCATAAGTGAAAGTGTCTCTTCAAAATAGATATTTTTGACTCTTTCTCTCCCTTTTAGGTAATTAGTGTAGTTAGTAATATAGTATAGCTGTGCAGTTATAATTTTAGATATTTTTAGGATAGTTGTAAGATGGTTGGTCGAAACAGGTTAGCGGTTAGTTTTTCTGTATGACTTTTTTTTAGACAAGTTTCATGTTCTGCTTGCTAGAATTAGTTGATTATAGTTTTTCTAATGTCAGAGAAACCTGAAAGTTTTATAAAGTGCTTGGTTTGCAGACATAAAATTCCTGTGCAAGATCTGCACACTCTGCTTATATTGCTTTCAAGCTGAATGTGGCATTTGTGCCACATTTGGGTCTAGGGCTATCCAAGGCAGGAAAGGGCTTTATTTTAAAAGAATTGCTTCCCCTTCAGACAGGGTCTTCGCTTTCTTCCTAACAATGGTTTCTGCTACTAGGCCAGCTTCAGTTTCAACTTCCCAAAGCAGTAAAACAGAAAAGGAAGAAAAAGGAATGCGCCAAGTCTAAGGAGAAACAAAATAGTAGAAAAGTCCCCAAAGAAGCGATCTGAAGAAAACATTGGAAGATAAATAATTCTGAGAAAGCAAGACATTTCTCAGGATCCAACTAATCCTTTAGGTCAGGCAGCTACAAATCCAAGGAAGTCTGATCCATTAGCTAGTTAGATCCAGTCTCCCTTTCCTCAAGCTAGATTCTCACCAGAATCAATGAGACCTTGGCTCCATTCACCTATTTTACAAGAAAGGTGATTGGGTCTCCATCAGTGGCATCGAGGGCGTCTCTATGCACAAGAAGCCTTACCGAATAAATGTTAACCAAATGGTGTGGAAATTAAGGACGGAAATCTAACTGGGAGTTCCCCCAGTATCAATCCCAAGGGGAGCTCCAGGTACAGGCCCATCTAGTCAGTCATCCTTTTTTCTGGTACCAGTTCTCTGTTTGGATCGGATCCAGTTCTTGTGGGTCTAAGCCCTTCTGGCACATCTTAGTCAGATTCAACAGTTTGAGGAACTTCTGCATCAACTACATTCCTTACTCTCTCTCAACTCTGATTTCTTCAGATTAAGATGAGTCTCAAGGCCTTAGTGTTGGTGTTGGGTTTCCAGTGGTGGAGTCAACTCCGAAGTTTTTGGAGCTGTCTCTTCCTCTCAGAGACACTGCAGTCAGTAGCTTGGGTCCGAGGTCCTCCTCAGAGCTGATCTCAGTTGAACTTAGAAAAGATCCTGAGTTTTTGGAGAGGGCGAACACTTCTGATCTGATAGTGACACCAGCTTTTGAGGCTTTTAGAAGGGTCTTGGCTGGGCCAGGAAGGCCGAAGCAGACGTACAGTTTGCTGTCCCAACTCCCAGTGGATCTTGCGACTTATTCCCCCTCATTCTGATCAGTGGGGGACAGACAGTATCAATAAGCTTGGAAGATAATACCCTACACTTGAGTTCCCAGTCTGATTCTGAACTGTCTCTAGATGAACCACAAGAGACAAGGTCGTAGAAAAACATTCAAATTGAAGCACCTAGACTCCTTTCCAGAGTCTGTTACTCGCAACAAAGATTTGGATGAAAGTGAAGAGCCCCATAAATCCCCCCTAGAAGTCACATTTGGCGACATCCTAGAGTTAATGAAATGGAGGGGGGGGGGGTTGGTCCACCAGAACCCCTTCCCAGTTGAATTAAATGATGTTTGAAGCTTTTGATACTGGCTCATTTGCATCTTGGCTATTATCCCCCTACAGATTTGCTCAAATGTGGCACAGCGGGCATGGAAAGCACCTGATGTAGGGGAACCCGTCCTCAAAAAGCCTGACTGGGATTTTAATGACACCAAAAGACAGGTAACATTGGACTAGAAGTCCATCAGTAGATGCCATGGTAGAAACAGCCACGAAAAAGTAACTCTCTTGGAGAGTTTTGTTCACCCACCTAACAGGAAGTCAAAGGCATTGGACATTTTTGGGGAACTAGAGTTGTACTTCAGTAACTTTCGGACTCAGAGCACAGAATTACCTTGCCCATATGACTCATTTTCAGAGGGACCTGTTGGGTAACTTGTCTTCAGATTTTCAAAAAACAGTGGACAGCCAACTGTCTACCCTATAGTCTACTTCCAGTGTGGCCTAACGCCTGCTTTCTAAGGATGCAGATGGTGCACCTAGATCAGCAAGCACAGGCATTACCATGTGTCAACATGCATGGATATGTGTCTGTGATTTTGCAAAAAGCTTCAAACCATCCTTTTAGTGCCCTGTTCGATGGCTGCACCATCTGTAAGCCAAAAGTTAAAGAAAAGTTGCTAGGAGTGAGCAGTATGGTGAGAGACTGCTGTTGGAATTTTTCTCCTCCTCTAGAGGACCTGTTCCAGGAATCAAAGTGGTGGTAAGAAGGTTCAGAAAGTTATCACCAAGCCAGTCCTGAAGGCCCCCCCCCCCCAAGGCAGAGGATGGCAGGTAACTCGAATGGATGGTTCCCCAGGGCAGAGGCAGACTGCATAATTTGGGTTTTCGTGATCTCCGTCGAAAAAACCCATCAGCGCACTTGACTGGTAACCTGACTGTCGTATTCGAGAAACATTTGTGAGGCAACTTAACCCTAAACCCACAAGCCTGGCAAGAATATTTATAACAGCTTCCTAGATGCTAAGGGTAATCACAAGAGGCTATACCATTTCCTTTTTGTACTCTCCGAAAAATAAATTAAAGGTTCCTGTTGTTCTGTAGCAGCAAAAGTTTCAAAGTTGCTAGAAAGTCAGCCAACAGTTCCCCTCAGACCAGTTGAGATCTGGAGTCTATTGCAGGTTCTTTTTAGTTCCAAGGAAAACGGGGAACTTCAGGCAAATTTTGGGCTTCAGGTGTCTCAGTCAATTTGAGATGATCATTGTACAGCCCATATTGCCTCTGCTGAGGAAGGATGATTGGATGTGTGCTTTACAGCTCTTCAGGATTCTTGGTATTATATAAAGGTATAGAGACAATAAAGGAGAGTTTCTGGCTGGGCGCTAATCATTTTCAGTTCAGAGCCCTGCGTTTCAGTCTCATCACAGCTCCCAAGGGTGTTTACAAAGATTATGGCAGTAGTAGCAGCTCGGGTCTAACCACAAAGGATTCTGGTTTTCCAATTTCTAGACAGTTAGCTCTTAACTGCTACTTTGAGGATCTGCTGGTACAGGAATAGGGAGTACTACTCCGTCTTAAAGATCTACTGGGGATTACAGTAAATCAAAAGCCAGCTGTCTCCCATGCAACAAATAGAGTTTATAGGATATCATATCAACATAGTTCTTCAAATTACCAGGCTTTCAGATGCCAGACTACTGTCGTTATGTACAATGGCCACTCAGATAGTTCAATATCCCCTTCCTCCAGGAAAGTTGATTCTTCATCTGTTAGGATGGTGGCCTCTGCCATTGCTTTAGTTCCCCTTGCAAGATGCCAAATGTGTGTTACAGTGGACTCCGTGCACTGGTCAAAGAATCTACACCCCAGCCTTGCCAAAATTCTTCCTCAGGTTTGCAGAGATCATATCAGATGGGTAATCACCTCTCCATCAGTAGCAGAAGGAGAAATCTTTTTATAAACAGACTCACCAGGTCACAGTGACCATGGATGCTTCCCTTCTGGGGTTGGGGGGAGTATTTTGAGGCAAAGGCTCTTCAAGGTACTTGGCCACCTTTAGAGGTCAACGTTCTTATCGGTATCTTGTAGATAAGTGGTCTTTCTAGTGCTCTAGGCTTTTCAGGAATATCTTCCCAGGTATGTGAAATCCATCCTGACAGACAACATATATCCGTGGTCTGGTGCATCAACAAACAAGTAGGAGCACAGTCATACCCACCTTGGTGGGCCGGCATGAGAGTATGGTAATGAGCAATGTTTTCCCATTATTTTCTGATTTTGAGGCACATAAACAGGTGGCTCAGATGTACTAGCTGACAGATTGAGCAGGTCACTTCTATTGCATCAGGAGTGTTTTCTCAACCTGATAGTTGCAACGGAAAATTTCAGCCCTGGGGCCAACCTTTGTGACCTCTTTGCCTCGTTCATGAACAAGTGCAGCAGTTAGCCTAATCCTTCCACAGGGACAGTAACTAATGGATGTTCTAGTCCACAGCTGGCCCCATGTCTCCTCTATGCCTTTCCCCTGATACCACTCTTGGCGGAATTCATTCAAGCCACAAGGTTCAAGACAATAGGGATCATCATAGTTCCTTTCTGGCCTCAGTTGGTATACCCCCTTCCTTTGGCCTTATTTAATACAGCCACCTTGGGTGTTGGATCCCAACCTGGAACTTCTGACTCACTTATGTGGGTTGCTCTACCAGATCTACAAGCCCTAAAGTATTGACCACATGGTTAATCCAATTTTAACAATACAGAAATGCCAGGCTTTCCTCATTAAAGGTTTACATTGTCTCTTCCTCACAAAAACAGTTAAGAAGGTTTATCAAAGCAAGTGGAAAATATTTTCTCTCGTCTTATTTAAGAGGATTGGATCCATTCTCCATTCCTCTCCCATCAATCTTGGAATTTGTCAGAACCTTTTGAGCGAAGGTCTAGCTTTTCTGCTGTCATAGTGCAAAGGTTGCCATTTAAAATGTTCACATTGGGCATAATCACTCCCCATTGCCTCTTAAAATTTCCAAAGCCTTTCTCAAGGGAACTTACTTGCTAAGAGCCCCCCATTTGGAATCCAGTTCCCCCCATGGGGACATCAGTGTTTTACTTCAAGCCCTAACCAAAAAGCCCTTTGAACAGGCACTGTTCAGAGGTCTCAAGTCTTCTGTGGAAGATATGCAGGAGTATCCCACTTATTCTGATTCTGATGTGGATGTTTCCACTCCTACAGCTTCTCCGCCTGAGGATTTCTCATTTTCAGAGACCTTGCATTCCATGAGGGAGCACTTTAAATGGGAAGGCCAGGATTACTCTGACTCCAGGAAAAGGCTTAGGGAGTTCTTGTTTTACCCCAGCATAGGCCTTTAGCTATTCCTCCTGTGTTGAATGTGGTGGAAGATGTTTTGCAGAGGCTTCCCTGAACCCTGATTCTTTGCCTCCTGCTCCTGTTAAGCCTGATAGGTATTATAGGGTGCCCAAGCTCATAAATATTTGTTTAAGAGTCCTAGGCGGACCCAGAAACTATTTCCCAAGGGCCTAAAGGTGTAAAGGCTTCTGTGGTTAAAAATCATGTTCCACTGATAAAGAGGCAAGGGCTTTGGATAGGTGGGGAAAGAAAATGTATACTTCTTCCACTCTAGCCATGAGAGCTTTGAATTGTCAGTTTCACATGCTAAAATATCAGAATTATCTCCTTTCACAATTGAAATCTAAGGTGGATGCTTTGGCGGAAGGTATTGAGTGTAAAGAGTTGCTGGATTTGGTTCATGTGTCTGAACAAGTGGGTAAGCATTCTTTGCAATGTGGTTTTGATGCTGTACAGGCCTCCTCGAGGGTGGCTGCTACCAGTTCTGTTCTTCGCAGGCATGCCTGGTTGAAGGATCAGAATTTAGCTGAGCATGTTAAGACAAGGATTTTGGATGCTCCTTTACAGTCTGATGTGTTGTTTGGATCACCTGTGGAAGCAGTTTTAAAGAAAATGGAGGACAAAGCTAAGTCTATGCAAACTGTTAAAGATTTTTGCAGGTGCAGCCACCGAAGTTTAGTAGAAATTGGCCTGCTAAGGGGTGGACATATCCTGCTTATGATTCTCAGTCTAGGGGTAGGTCTAGGCGTGGTAGGGGCAGGGCTCAAGGTTCTTTTAGGCCTAGAACAGGAGTTCACCTGCTCAGACTTCTGGTGAGGGCAGGGGTCAGTCCTTTCGTAAACAGACCCAATGACCTGTCTTTTCAGCTGCCAGCAGATTCACGTTTGGCAGCTCCTTTAGGAGGAAGACTGTCTCTTTTCAAAGAAAATTGGGACTTAATTACTCAAGACAAATGGGTGTTGGATATCATTCACCACGGTTACAGATTTTATTTCCATACAATGCCCCCTTTCAAAGGCATGCCAGGCGTTCCTCCTCCACAAAGAAAAGAGGCTCACAAGCAAGTTTCTCAGTTACTGCACATAGGGGCCATTCAGCCAGTCCCTGTATCAGAAAGGGGCCTAGGATTTTATTCCCGCCTGTTCCTTGTACCAAAGAAGGGAAACACGTGGAGACCAATTTTGGATTTATCTATCCTCAACACTTACCTGGACATTCCCAAGTTCAAGATGTTGACGTTACAACAGCTTTTACCTCTGCTGGGCAAAATCACTGGATGGTAACTTTAGATCTCAAAGAAGCTTACCTTCATGTGCCTATAAGGCTAAGTTGCAGGAAGTATCTGCGGTTTCGAGCTGGAAATTCTCATTATCAGTTCTCTGCATTGCCCTTTGGCTTATCTACTGCCCAGAGTATTCACAAAGGTTCTGGCTCCAGTGATAGCTTATTTCAGGCTTCAAGGAATTCAAATCTATCCTTACTTGGACGACTGCCTGATTCTGGCTCAGGAAAAAGTAGTTCTTCTACACCTCCTGGAATTTGTTATCGCAGTGCTAAGATGCCTAGGGTATTCTGTGAACGAAATAAAGTCCAGTCTAGTACCCTCTCAAGACATGTGCTTTCTGGGTGTGAGACTGAATACAGCAGCCCAGATGGCCTTTTTAACCCCGGACAAACAAAAGAGTCTGTCACTTTACTTCCATCAACTATCTCATCAGTCCGTGCTGACTGCAAGGACAGTCCTTCAAGCATTAGGGTTCATGGCATCTTGTATTCTGGTGCTTCCCAATGCCAAACTGCATATGAGGAAGTTACAATGGTATCTCAAAAATGTATGGACACAGCACTGCCAGGATTTGGACACTGTCATTCAAATAATACCTTGCCTTCAAAAAGAATTCTTGTGGTGGGCTCAGGAATGTCACCTAAACAAGGGACTCTCTGTGACCCGGCCAGAGGCAAGTCAGATCTTAACGACAGATGCCTCGGACATTGCTTGGGAGCTCATCTAAATGGAAAGTGGATACAAGACAAGTGGCCTGCCAGACTACAGCATCTACATATCAACATGAAAGAGATGTTAGCAGTCCAGTTTGCATTAATGGCTTTCAAGGAGTTACTTCTTCCAGGGCAGGTGTTGATTCTAACAGACAACACAACTGTCATGTGGTACATCAACAAGCAGGGGGAACACATTCTTATCCTCTATGCAGGCAAGCAATGATTTTATGGGAGACTGCGCTAAGCCTGCAACTAACTCTTCAGGCAAGGTTTCTGCCAGGAGCACAGAACTCCTTAGCAGATGTGTTAAGCAGACAAATCATGGATCCCCACGAGTGGAAACTGGATCTTCATGTATTTCAGAAACTGACAGTGTCATGGGAACTCCAGACATAGATCTGTTAAGCTTCTCCACTAAACCACCAGCTGCCAAAGTATTGCACAAAGGGGTTTCATCACACAGCTTGGAAAGTGGATGCTCTGTCTTTCAGTTGGAAAAACCTTCATGTGTATGCCTTTCCACCTCTACCTCTTCTTCCAAAGGTACTGTTAAAGGTCAGACAAGACAGGCCAAAGATGATTTTGATAGCTCCAGACTGGCCTCGCCAACACTGGTACCCTCTACGGAGTCTGGTAAAGAAGCCTCCATGGCCTTTACCTCTGATTCCTCATCTGTTATCTCAGAAGGGCGGTCATTTGCTCAATGTCAAGCTACACTCTCTTCATCTAACAGCTTGGCATATTCTGTGTTGAAACACAGCAGGTCTCAACTTCCTCAACAAGTTTTAAATGTGATTATGGAAGCTAGAAGACCTAGTACAAGGAAAGTGTATGCAGAAAAATGGAAGAGATTTTTATTTTGGAGTACAGCAAAGCATTTGGAGATTTCTGAGCCTAATTTGAATGTGGTTCTTCAATATCTTACTGAATTATTGGACAAAGGTTTGTCCTTCTCTTCCATAAAGATTCATGCTGCAGCAATTTCAGCTCACTATGATTGTGACCCACCTTTGTTTTCGCATCCTTTGTTCAAGCAGTTTCTTAGAGGGCAAAGAATATAAGACCCCCACGTAGAGCTCCTACTCCTGCTTGGGATCTCAATTTTGTGTTGGAAAAACTTACTCTACAACCTTTTGAGCCTGCAGCTACTGCTGAATTGAAATACTTGTCATGGAAGACTGCTTTTCTGTTGGCCATTACTTCTGCAAGAAGGGTGTCTGAGTTGCAGGCCCTTATGGCAGTAGAGCCCTTTTGATTTTCCATAAGGATAGGGTATCATTACGTACTAATCCTTCTTTTATGCCTAAGGTGGTTTCTAGTGTGGCTTTAAACCAAACTATTCATTTGCCTACGTTTTTGCAGATCCTCAAAATAAAGGGGAAAAGATTTTGCACACTTTAGATGTACACAGGCAATTGCGTTATTATTTAAGCAGGACTAAGGATTTTAGGCAGTCTCAGCAGTTGTTTGTTTCTTTTGCTTTGAGTTCTCAGGGCAAGCCTGTGTCAAAACAAACTATTTCTAGGTGGATTGGTTTCTGCATTGCATTTTGTTATTCCCATCATGGCAAGGAGATTCCAGCTGGGATTAGGCCTCATTCCACCAGGGCTACTGCCACTTCAACAGCATTTCTAAGGGGTGGCAACTAAGGATATTTTGGAAGCAGCTACTTGGAGTTCAGTGCATACTTTCTCTAAGCATTATCACCTTCCTATCTACTCTAAGTCTAGGGCTGGTTTTGCCACAGCTGTTTTGCAAGGCATGTTGTCAGCTTCTACTTCTTTGTAATTTGCCAGCCTCCCTTACCTCTGCTTTGGGATTCTACCCAATAGTCAGGACTGCAGCAATGGAAGACGAAGAACATAGTACAGTTTTGTACCTACCATAAATGTAGATGTTCGAGGATTCCATTGCTGCAGTCCAATACCCTCCTCCTTCCCTCTCTATTTAGGGGTGGTTGTGTAGGTGAGTTTACATGTTTATATTTTTGTATATATTGTTGTATATATTGTACATGTTTTTGGTGCAGGTTTTTTGGGACTTGTCTTTTTAGGGTCTTCTGACATCTGGGGCAAGAAAAGACTGAGGATATGACGTCGGTCATGCGCATTAGTACCTGACGTACTGACGTCAGTCTAATGCGCCCTGACCGACGTCAGCCTTATACTCTGGTATTCGGGCCGACTGGACGCGGACTATACCCAATAGTCAGGACTGCAGCAATGGAATCCTCGAACATCTACATTTATGGTAGGTACAAAACTGTACTTTCTTTTTAGTTCCAAGGAAAACGGGGAACTTCAGGCAAATTTTGGGCTTCAGGTGTCTCAGTCAATTTGAGATGATCATTGTACAGCCCATATTGCCTCTGCTGAGGAAGGATGATTGGATGTGTGCTTTACAGCTCTTCAGGATTCTTGGTATTATATAAAGGTATAGAGACAATAAAGGAGAGTTTCTGGCTGGGCGCTAATCATTTTCAGTTCAGAGCCCTGCGTTTCAGTCTCATCACAGCTCCCAAGGGTGTTTACAAAGATTATGGCAGTAGTAGCAGCTCGGGTCTAACCACAAAGGATTCTGGTTTTCCAGTTTCTAGACAGTTAGCTCTTAACTGCTACTTTGAGGGATCTGCTGGTACAGGAATAGGGAGTACTACTCCGTCTTAAAGATCTACTGGGGATTACAGTAAATCAAAAGCCAGCTGTCTCCCATGCAACAAATAGAGTTTATAGGATATCATATCAACATAGTTCTTCAAATTACCAGGCTTTCAGATGCCAGACTACTGTCGTTATGTACAATGGCCACTCAGATAGTTCAATATCCCCTTCCTCCAGGAAAGTTGATTCTTCATCTGTTAGGATGGTGGCCTCTGCCATTGCTTTAGTTCCCCTTGCAAGATGCCAAATGTGTGTTACAGTGGACTCCGTGCACTGGTCAAAGAATCTACACCCCAGCCTTGCCAAAATTCTTCTCGCAGGTTTGCAGAGATCATATCAGATGGGTAATCACCTCTCCATCAGTAGCAGAAGGAGAAATCTTTTTATAAACAGACTCACCAGGTCACAGTGACCATGGATGCTTCCCTTCTGGGGTTGGGGGGAGTATTTTGAGGCAAAGGCTCTTCAAGGTACTTGGCCACCTTTAGAGGTCAACGTTCTTATCGGTATCTTGTAGATAAGTGGTCTTTCTAGTGCTCTAGGCTTTTCAGGAATATCTTCCCAGGTATGTGAAATCCATCCTGACAGACAACATATATCCGTGGTCTGGTGCATCAACAAACAAGTAGGAGCACAGTCATACCCACCTTGGTGGACGGCATGAGAGTATGGTAATGAGCAATGTTTTCCCATTATTTTCTGATTTTGAGGCACATAAACAGGTGGCTCAGATGTACTAGCTGACAGATTGAGCAGGTCACTTCTATTGCATCAGGAGTGTTTTCTCAACCTGATAGTTGCAACGGAAAATTTCAGCCCTGGGGCCAACCTTTGTGACCTCTTTGCCTCGTTCATGAACAAGTGCAGCAGTTACTTAGCCCTAATCCTTCCACAGGGACAGTAACTAATGGATGTTCTAGTCCACAGCTGGCCCCCATGTCTCCTCTATGCCTTTCCCCTGATACCACTCTTGACGGAATTCATTCAGAAAGCCACAAGGTTCAAGACAATAGGGATCATCATAGTTCCTTTCTGGCCTCAGTTGGTATACCCCCTTCCTTTGGCCTTATTTAATACAGCCACCTTGGGTGTTGGATCCCAACCTGGAACTTCTGACTCACTTATGTGGGTTGCTCTACCAGATCTACAAGCCCTAAAGTATTGACCACATGGTTAATCCAATTTTAACAATACAGAAATGCCAGGCTTTCCTCATTAAAGGTTTACATTGTCTCTTCCTCACAAAAACAGTTAAGAAGGTATATCAAAGCAAGTGGAAAATATTTTCTCTCGTCTTATTTAAGAGGATTGGATCCATTCTCCATTCCTCTCCCATCAATCTTGGAATTTCTTTCAGAACCTTTTGAGCGAAGGTCTAGCTTTTCTGCTGTCATAGTGCAAAGGTTGCCATTTAAAATGTTCACATTGGGCATAATCACTCCCCATTGCCTCTTAAAATTTCCAAAGCCTTTCTCAAGGGAACTTACTTGCTAAGAGCCCCCCATTTGGAATCCAGTTCCCCCCATGGGGACATCAGTGTTTTACTTCAAGCCCTAACCAAAAAGCCCTTTGAACAGGCACTTTCAGAAGGTCTCAAGTCTCTTGGAAAACCATTTTTCTGTTTGCAGTTAAATTTGCTAGATGGATTTCTGAATTACAAGCAATGTTGTGCAAGCCACCGTTTCTTGTTTTCCGTAAAAATAGAGTAACGGAGAACAAATTCTTCATTTCTACCAAAGGTTACATCCGAAGTAAATTTGAATCAGTCTGTTGAGTTGCCGTTCATTTTTCCCAAGGTGTCAGTGGGGAAT
The DNA here is from genome assembly GCF_019279795.1 of Protopterus annectens. Lineage (NCBI taxonomy): Eukaryota > Metazoa > Chordata > Ceratodontiformes > Protopteridae > Protopterus > Protopterus annectens. The sequence continues at coordinate 989,414,249 of NC_056734.1, read as the reverse complement.
ATTTGCTAAACACACTGTATGTTCACATACAGCTCAGTTTTTGTTTACACTGAACCAAGAATATAAGAAAGTCAGATAAACTGTTTGTCCTTTTCTAAAGCAAATTTGGGAAGAAATATATCAAACGTCAGAATTTCTAAATGGTTGTTGTCCTGCATTTCTTTTATTATGACTAGGGTGTGTTTACTCCTACACATGAAATAAAAAGCCCGATCCATAAGAGCTAAAGCTACCTTTACAACGTTCATGAAGAGCATTCCCATTGATGACATTTGTGCAGCAGCAACATGGCCCATGGTTCACACCATTGTATCTCATTACAAATTGAAGATGCAATCTAGAACACGTTCATCCTTTGGTTTCACTATTCTCAGGAATGTTCTTCCTTGATACCACCACGGAGTCTTTTTGCAGATTGAGAATCTGTCCCAGTTAGTTACGAAAGATGTTCTTCGTGTTTTACTGTTGCAGTCATTACATTAGGGTAATCTGCTGGCAGGTTGCCCTCAGTCGGCCTGAATAACAAAGTCTTGGGTCCTGCGTCAGTTGCTGTCTCCTCTTCCATGACGTCAGGGGTATAAAACATGCAGCCGATGCCATTTTAATCGGTCATTCTTGCCATGCGGTGCACAAAGCAGAAGCAGTTCGCAAGTGCCGTTCGGCCGACTCTTGAAATTTTTGTTTTAGAGTTTAAGAACCGAAGTCTTCAAACTAAAGCCAAGTACCCCATTGGGGAAACGTTTTCTTGTTCCTTACCAATGTCAGTAAAAGTTAATAATTGCATTACTTGTGGGAAGCAAATACCTCATAAGGATTTTCATTTGTACTGTATTCCTTGCCTAGGCCCTGATCACAACATGCTTTGCTGTTGGTTTTGTGCTAAATTTAACCAATGCACTATTAAGTGTCGATACATTTTTGCTTCTAAATATTTTGGTTGAAGATTTAATTAACCTTTAATGTCGTCTGTTAGCAATCCGACTACCGAAGTGTCCGACTACCGGAGTTGACAAAAAACGCAAGGAAAAAGACAGACACCGTCTAGGTCCAAAACTGACGACGAAGCTTCTCCTAAGCCAGTCGACGGTACTCGGTGAGGTGCTTATGCAGCCCATGATACCCACTACTTTTGAGTTGCAGGCCTCTACCGAGACCCATTCGGAGTCTGGCATTCCGCGAGATTCGCAAAGTATTAAACCCGTGGATGTCTCTCCCTTGGATGGGTCTGGAGCCACTGAGCAGGCACCGGCTTTTGAGGGTGTTTTCAGACCTCAACATTTTTATATTAAACTGACTCCAACAAAAAGAGGGTTAAAAACAACCTCTATGTCTAAAAAAACAATGAATGAGCCACGTGCTCAGGCCCCTATGCCTAAAAAATTAACAAAATGGCTGAGGATTTAATTATCTTGATCAGGGGTTCCCAACCCCTCCCCCTGCAAAGAGGCCTAGGCAAGGCACTGATTATGAATCTTCAGATAAGGTTTCCATTTCTTCTGATCAGGAATTTTCTTTTCCACCTTATGAGGATTCTGACACAGAGGAATCCATCCCATATGCATCTCCTCCTGAGGATTACTCTTTTGGAGAGACTTTGCATACTTTAAGGGAACATTTTCATTGGAAGAGTCGGGACTTTTCTGAATTCAAAAAGAGGCTTAGGGATTTCCTCCTACCTCAGCATAGGCCTTTGGCAATACCTCCTGTATTAGACATTGTGGATGATGTGTTCTTGGAATCAATCCTGATTCCTTGCCTCTGGCTCCTAGTAAGACAGATAGATATTACAGGGTTCCTGACTCCCACAAATTTCTCTTCAAAGATCCTGAGACTATTTCTCAGGGTCCCAAGGGGGTTAAGGCTTCTACAGCCAAAAATCCTACCCCTTCTGATAGAGATTCCAGGGAGCTAGATAGATGGGTAAGAAGGTGTATACATCTGCAACCTTGGCAATCAGGGCTTTAAACTGCCAGTTTCATATGCTTAAATATCAACAGCATGTTATGGGCTTACTGAAACAGAAAATTGTTCATTTCTGATTGTGTGGAAAATAGAGTTACAGGATTTATTGCATGCAGCAGAACAGGTTGGAAAGCATACTTTGCAATGTGGTTTTGATTCCTTGGAGGCCTCTTGTAGGGCCGCCGTTATTGGATCTGTGTTAAGAAGGCATGCCTGGCTCAAGGAGCAAAATCTGCCTGTTCATGTTAAAGCTAAATTGTTGGATGCCCCTTTACAGCATGATTCTCTGTTTGGTAATAAGGTAGAAGAGGTTTAAAAGAAAATGGAAGACAAAGCTAAATCTATGCAAACGGTAAAAGATATTTTGCAAGTGCAGCCACCCAGGTTCAGTAGGCACTGGCCTACTAAAAATTGGTCCTTTCCTGTGTCCAACAGAGCCACTCAGGGCAAACCCAGAAGCTCAAAAAGCTTCAGATATCAGTCACAGGGATCTTACAGGTTAAAGCAATTGGGTGCCTCCACCTCCAAATCTGGAGGTAACAAAGCACAACCCTACAGTAAGCAGTCTCAATGACTTTCCTCTACCATCTCCAAGCACTCATCTTTTGGCAGCCCCCCCTTGAGGGGAAAACTAGCACTTCATGCTCAAAATTGGCAGCTAATTACCCAGGACAAGTGGGTATTAAACATAGTATCCCAGGAGTACAGATTTCATTTCCATACTTTGCAGGGTCCAAACGGATGGCCGGATATGCCACAAAACCAGTGGGCAGAGGCCCAGAAACAAGCCATGTCCCTCATGGATATGGGGGCTATTCAGCCGGTACCAGAAAAGGAAAAAGGACAAGGATTTTATTCAAGACTTTTCCTGGTACCCAGAAAAGACAATTCATGGCGTCCAATACTGGACCCATCGATTCTGAACGTGTTCCTGGACATTCCAAAAGTCAAAATGCTGACTTTAAAACAGCTGCTGCCTATGCTAGGCAAGAATGCTGGTTAGTAACTCTAGACTTAAGAGGCATACCTGCATATCCCAATAAGGGAATCTTGCAGAAGATACCTCTGCTTCAAAGCAGTTTTTTTGCATTACCAATTCTCTGCACTGCCCTTTGGCTTATCTGCTGCGCCCAGGGTCTTTACAAAAGTGCCTGGCACCAGTAATTGCTTTCTGCAGACAAAGAAACATTCATATTTATCCTTATCTGGATGATTGTCTCATTCAGGCAGAGGACAAGGACACTTCATCTGGCGTTTGTAAAAAGGCTCCTGCCCTAGGGTACACCATAAACGAAAAGAAATTGCATCTGGTACCCTCTCAAATAATTACATTCCTGGGTGCAAGCTTGAATACAACTGCCCAGATGGCTTACCTCACACCAGACAAACAAATGCAGTTGACAACATACTTCAAACAAATTTCAACAAAAAAACCCAGCTATCTGCAAGACAAATTCTGCAGGCTTTGGGGTTCATGGCATCTTGCATTCTACTAATTCCATATGCGAGACTGCATATGAGGAAACTTCAATGGTACCTAAAAAGTTTATGGAGTCAACATTGTCACAGCCTGGAAACAATGATCCCTCTCATTCCCTGCCTACAATAGGAGTTTCTTTGGTGGGCAGAGACATGTCACCAAAACAAGGTACTGTCATTCACTCTACCCCCTGCCACCCAAATCCTAACTACAGACGCATCAGACTGTGCTTGGGGGGCCCACCTTGCAGGGAGATGCATTCAGGGCAAATGGAGCCCAAACCAAATGCATTTGTATATCAACCAGAAAGAAATGCTAGCTGTTCAGAATGCTCTGACAGCCTTCTAGGACTTGCTTCATCCAGGACAACTACTGATAGACGCACAACACCACAGTTATGTGGTACATAAACAAGCAGGGGGGGGTACCCATTCCTACCCCCTCTGCAGACTAGCCATGGCCTTGTGGAACACAGCCTTGAGTTACCAAATACATCTTCAAGCTCAACACATGCCAGGAAAGCAAAATACTCTGGCAGACGACCTAAGCAGAAATCTTATAGACTCGTACGAAAGGAAAATGGATCCACAAATCTTCAACATGTTAACACAGAAATGGGGAAGCCCAGGCATAGTTTTGGGGAGAGGCAAATAGATCCATCAGTTGGACACATTCTGCACAAGAACTCATCACAAAAACGCATGGAAAGTGGATGCTCTATCTTTCAGCTGGAGAAACCTATTAGTCTATGCCTTTCCCCCTCTGCCTCTACTCTCCAAGGTCTTACTAAAAGTCAGGCAGGAAAAACAAAAAATGATTTTAATTGCTCCGGACTGGCCTCGCCAACTCTGGTATTGGCTTCTAAGGAATATGTCACACCTTCCTCTGTGGTACTTGCTTCAGACAACACCATCTACTGTCTCAACAGAACTATCAAATTCTGCACACTCAGCTCCAAACTCTGAATCCTGCAGCATGGCTAATCAACTAATTATTCAAACCACATCTCTCAATAAACCTGTGATGGATGTCATTTTGGAAGCCAGAAGGCCTAGTACTAGAAAATCTTATGCTGACAAATGGAAGAGATTTTGTGCTTGGAACCAAGCACAGGGAATAGACATAGCAAAGCCCAATATTCCTCAGATTTTACAATACTTAACTGAGATGCTTGACAAGGGCTTATCTTTTTCTTCAATAAAAATCCATGCCTCTGCCATCTCGGCTCATTACAACACAGAGCCTCCCCTCTTTTCTCATCCACTGCTAACAGTATCTCAGAGGGGCCAAAAATTTAAGGCCTCCCAGGAGAGCGCCAACTCCTGCATGGGACCTCAATTTTGTGCTGGAACCTAAATTTTGTGCTGGAAAAACTCACCCTACCTCCTTTTGAACAAGCAGCTATTGCGGATACAACATTTCTTTCTTGGAAGACATCTTTTCTTTTGGCAGTCACTTCCGCTAGAAGGGTTTCAGAACTACAGGCTCTCATGGCAGTGGAGCCCTCAGGACCAATCCTTCTTTTATGCCTAAGGAGTGGTATTCATTGTGGCTGTTAACCAAACCATTCACCTGCCAACGTTTTTCCCAAATCCGCAGAACAAGGGGGAGCGGATTCTGCATTCATTGGATATACACAGACAACTAAGATTCTACTTGAACAGGACAAAATCTCTAAGAAAGTCTGAGCAACTACTGGTAGCATTTGCTGCAGGATCAGAGGGGAAGGCTACATCAAAGCAGACTATTTCTAAATGGATAAGCCACTGCATTCGTTTCTGCTATTTGCACCATGGTAAACCTGTGCCAAAGGGGATCAGGTCCCATTCCACCAGGACTGCCTCTACTTCAGCAGCTTTTCTCAGAGGGGTCCCTACCAAAGACATTTTAGAAGCTGCTACTTGGAGCAATGTTTATACGTTCACAAAGCATTACCATTTACCTCTCCTCTAAATCCAGAGCAGACTTTGCCACTGCAGTCTTGTATGGCTTTATAGCTGCTTCTAATGCTGTTTAGCTCCATTCTCCCATCCATAGCTTTGGGATTCTACCCAAATGTAATGACTGCAACAGTGAAACTCAAAGAACATAGTACAGTTGTGTACACTTACCATAAATGTAGATGTTAGAGTGTATTCACTGTTGCAGTCCGGGTTACCCACCCGCCATCCCCCATTCCATACCTCTTCTTTCCTTCACTAAACTCAAAAGCCTTTGTGGTGTATTTGCTCTTGGTTGAAAGCAAATTTTTGTTTCTAAGGTGCTTTTATATATATATATATATATATATATATATATATATATATATATATATATTTATATTTATATATATTTGCTGTCCATTTGGGGGGCACCTGACATCTGGGGCAAGAAAAAGTGATTAAAATGACGTTGGCTGCATGTTTTATACCCCTGAAGACCTGACGTCATGGAAGAGGAGACAGCAAACCGACACAGGACCCAAGACTTTGTTATTCAGACTGACTGAGGGCAACCTTCCAGCAGATTACCCTAATGTAATGACTGCAGCATTGAATACACTCAAACATCTACATTTATGGTAAGTGTACACAACTGTACTTTATGTAGTCACCTAATGATAGAGCTATGATGTCTCATTTACGTCCTGTTCAACATCCCGTCCACCATCCCCCTTCCAGTATTGTCACTGACTGCTTCTGGTAATTGGAAAGGCATCATCTAAGACCCTGTTTGTTCAAAACTTTCCCTTGATTCTTATTGTGGTATTAACAGGAATATCAACTTAGACACCTGCAGGTTTTTTCAGTTACAAGAGGAGATGCCTACAGGTTTTTGCATTTGAAAAAATTTATATATAAGCTATCCCACTGCTAAAGGGGACTCGGATAAAAACAGTAAATCCAAAAAAAATGTGTAAGTGAGTCAAACCACCAAGGTCCAGCCAAATATATTCTAAAAGATGTATAAAAAGGCAAACAGTTTATTGGAAAAAAGGTTAGCGCTTTCACTGGGTTACCGCTTCATCAGACCAAATACAGAATGAAAGTAATTACCACATATTGAAAAAACACTCGACCAATCAGAAACCATTGAAACAGAACCAATTAAAAACAAACATGATCTTACATCACCTTCTGCCTAATAAGGCAGGCTGAAGGGAAGTACCACTGTTGAGGCCAGGAAATTCATAAGTCCTCATAGAGAGAGTCCACTGCAGATGTTCATTGTGCATACAGCTGCAGTCATTACAGATGGGTTATCCTGCCGTCAGGCTGGTCCTCGGTCAGCCGAATTCCAAAGTCTAGGTCTGGCGTCGGTTGTCGTCGCTTCTTCCTTGACGTCAGCGTGGCAGGGGTATAAAAGAGGCAGCCGATGCCATCTTCTTCAGTCTTTCTTGCCGTGCGGTGCCCGAAGCAGAAGCAGTTCGCAAGTGCCGGTCGGCCAACTCCTGAGATTTACGAAAATATTTCAGCTGAAGTCTTCTTGAAAGCTAAGTACCCCGTTGGGGAAACTTTTCTTGCCTCAGACCGATGTCAGACAAAGTTAATAATTGCATTTCATGTGGGAAGCAAATACCGCATAAGGATTTCCACTCTTTCTGTATACCTTGCTTAGGCCCAGACCACGACGTCTCGGCCTGCCACTTTTGTGCTAGATTCAACAAACGCACTATTAAGCGTCGGGCGGAGTTCGCCCTTCACTAGTTTGGTAAAAAATTTAATTATTATGTCGTCGGATACTCCAACTCCAGTTTTGAGTAAAAGACGCAAAGATAAGGACCGACATATGAGGTCCGCGACTTCTACTGACACCACGCTAAGGCCGACTACCGGTTCTCAGCGAGGCACCTACGCAGCCCCTGAATACTGATGACACTACATTACCGGTGTCTTCAGTACCCGAGGTCGCAGGCTCCTCGGTCCCCATTCCTACTACAGATACCGATGCCACTCTTGGCGGGGAAACTCAGAGTTTAGACAGGCCTGCCATTTCTCAAGGTGTCTTCAGGCCTTCCTCCTTCTCTATTAAACCTTTCACAAAATCTAAAGCAGCCATGAATACCAAAAAACAGGGACCTCAGATCCCCTCTCAAGGCCCCATGCCCAAGAAACAGATGCTCAAAATGGCTGAGGATTTGATTACTCTTATCAGGGGTTCTCAACCCCCCTCGGACAAAAGGCCCAGATTAGAGGAAGACTACCCTTCCTCAGATCAAGCATCTATTACCTCTGAACATTCTGAGGACCAGGACTATACCTGTTCTCCTTTTGAAGACTCTGATGCAGAGGAGTCTTTTCCCTCGGTCTCCCCCCCTGAGGACTACTCTTTTGGAAAAACCCTTCATACTTTGAGGGAACACTTTCACTGGGAAGGCCAAGATTACTCATATTCCAAGAAAAGGCTCAGGGATTTTCTCTTGCTCCCCCAGCATAGGCCCCTGGCTATCCCTCCTGTTTTAGATGTATTAGATGATGTGTACACAGAAGCCAGCCCCAACCCAGATTCTTTACCTCCAGCTCCTGTTAAACCAGACAGGTATTACCGGGTTCCTGATTCACACCAGTTCCTATACAAAAGCCATACTGTTGACCAGAAACTATTTCACAGGGTCCCAAGGAAATTAAGGCCTTTACTGCTAAAAACCCATTACCTTCAGAGAGAGATTCCAGAGCTTTAGAAAGGGGGGGGGTGTATAGCTCGGCTACTTTAACCATGAGGGCATTAAACTTGTCAGTTCCATATGTTAAAGTATCAACAGTTTTTGTTATCTCAGTTGAAAAGCAAAATGACACAACCAGATTTAAAAGAGTTGCAGGATTTGTTGCATGGTGCAGAGCAAGTGGGTAAACATACCTTGCAGTGTGGTTTTGATGCTTTAGAGGCCTCATGTAGAGCTGCTGTTACGGGGTCTGTAATACGTAGACATGCTTGGCTCAAAGAGCAAGCCTTACCAGATCATGTCAAAGCTAAATTACTAGATGCACCTCTTCAAAAAGATGTATTGTTTGGTGTTAAAGCTTAGGAGGTACTAAAGAAAATGGAGGAAAAAGCAAAATCAATGCAAACAGTGAAAGATTTCCTGCAGGTACAACCTCCACGTTTCAGCAGAAACTGGCCTTCAAAAAATTGGTCCTTTCCAGCCACGGACAGACCTCAAAGAGGTAGATACTGACGCCCAAGGGCTAGAGGGCAGCCTCAAGGATCTTTCAGAGCCAGACAGTGGCAAGCACCAACCCCAAGAGGTGGAGAAGATAGATCACAGTCATTCAGAAAGCAGACACAATGACTTCCCCCTTTACCTGCCAAGCAAAGCTTTAATGGCAGTACTTTTGGGCGAAAAACTGGCATTATTCTCAAAAAATTGGCATATTGTCACAAAAGACAAATGAATTCTGGACACTAGACAGAGGGTACAGGTTCCACTTTCACATTCTTCCAAAAATGAGAGGCATGCCAAACCTGCCACAAAATCAAAGGGCAGAGGCACAAAAACAAATTTCAGCTCTCATGGACATGAAAGCGATTCAAGAGGTACCTGCAAAAGAACAAGGTCAAGGGTTTTATTCCAGACTATTCCTGGTACCAAGAAAAGACAAAGATTGGAGACCTATTTTAGACCTATCCATCCTAAACACATATTTACACGTACCAAAATTCAAGATGCTCACATTACAGCAGCTTCTTCCCATGCTGGGCAAGGAGTCTTGGCTGGTAACATTGGACCTCAAGGAGGCATACCTGCATGTCCCTATCGGACAAGATTGCAGAAGATACCTCAGATTTCTTGCAGGTTCAACCCATTATCAATTCTCTGCATTGCCCTTTGGCTTATCTACTGCGCCCAGAGTGTTTACGAAATGCCTGGCATCAGTAATTGCCTTCTGCAGACTTCAAGGAATACAAATATACCCATATCTGGACGACTGCCTGATCCAAGCGGACAGCAAGGACATACTTCTGAAACACCTGGCATTTGTAATAAAACTGTTGAACTTTCTGGGATACACAGTCAACAAAAAGAAATCAAAACTTAATACCCTCGCAACAAATAATTTTCCTGGGTGCCAGCTTGAATACAACCACCCAGATGGCCTACCTCACGCCAGACAAACAAGGGCAACTGTCTCAGTACTTCAGCAAAATGGCAACCTTCACCAGGCTGACTGCAAGGAAAGTCCTGCAGGCTCTGGGATTCATGGCATCTTGCATCCTTCTGATCCCATGTGCAAAGCTGCATATGAGGAAACTTCAATGGTACCTAAAAAACGTATGGTCTCAACACAGCCACAGCTTGGAAACAATTATACCAGTTATTCCATGTCTTCAAAAGGAATTTTTGTGGTGGGCTCAAGCATGCCAAAGAAACATAAGTCTCCCTTTCTGCGTACCTCAAGCAACTCAAATCATCACAACAGATGCCTCGGACTACGCCTGGGGGGCACACATGACAGATCAGTGCATTCAGGGAAAATGGTCCCAAAAAGAGAAGCACCTACACATCAACCAAAAGGAAATGCTAGCAGTGCAAAATGCTATTATGGCCTTCAAAGACCTACTGCATCCAGGCCAGCTATTGATAAGGACAGACAACACCACAGTGATGTGGTACATAAACAAACAGGGGGGAACTCATTCATACCCCTTGTGCAGACTAGCCATGACCCTATGGAACACAGCACTGGAATTGCAAATTCAACTTCAGGCACAATTCCTGCCAAGGAAGGAAAACACACTGGCAGACAGCCTAAGCAGAAATATGACAGATCCACACGAATGGTAGTTACATCCTCAAGTTTTCACAAAGATAACTCGGGCATGGGGACAGCCAGACATGGATCTCTTTGCTACCCACAGAAATTACCAATTGAAAAAATTTTGTTCAAGGACCTATCATCCACAGGCCTGGAAAGTGGACGCACTTTCTTTCAATTGGACAACGTTGACAATCTATGCCTTTCCGCCTCTTCCTCTGCTGCCCAAAGTTCTATTAAAAGCCAGAGCAGAGAGGCCGAAAATGATTCTCATTGCTCCAGATTGGCCAAGACAACACTGGTATCCGCTCCTGAAGAGCCTTACACATTCCCCACTATGGATCCTACCTCTAGTGCCTCTTCTGTTGTCCCAGCACAACTTCAAGACTCTTCACAGCCAGCTCAAAACCCTAAATCTAGCTGCATGGAGAATCCCTTGATTTCCCAACAGACCCTCCTCTCCAAGGAGGTGCAGGATGTCATCTTGGAGGCCAGAAGACCTTCTACTAGAAAAGCCTACTCCGCCAAATGGAAACGATTTTGTGCTGGAATCAGGAAAAGGGCCAGAATCCTTGGGTAATAAATTTACCTCAAATTTTACAGTACCTAGCTGAGATGTTAAACAGTGGACTTTCCTTCTCCTCCATCAAAATCCACGCTTCAGCCATTTCTGCACAATACAACACAGATCCTCCTTTATTCTCTCATCCTCTCTTAAGACAGTTCCTCAGTGGGGCAAAGAATATAAAACCCCCAAGGAAGCCACCAGTCCCTGCTTGGGACCTCAACTTCATATTGGAAAAGCTGACCCTTCGTCCCTTCGAGCCAGCTGCTTCAACAGAACTACAATACTTGTCATGAAAAACAGCCTTCCTTCTGGCTATCACCTCAGCACGCAGGGTTTCGGAACTACAGGTCCTCATGGCTGTGCAACCTTTCATCATTTTCCATCAGGACAGAGTTTCCTTAGGAACCGACCCTACCTTTATGCCAAAGGTAGTATCCAGTGTAGCCTTGAATCAGACTATCCACTTACCTACCTTTTACCCTAACCCACAAAACAAAGGGGAAAGACTACTGCATTCCTTGGACATTCAGAGACAACTTTGTTATTACTTGGACAGGACAAAGCCATTCAGGAAATCTGAGCAACTCTGTGTCCTATGCTACAGGTGCTGAAGGAAAGGCTATCTCCAAACAGACTATCTCAAAATGGATAGCCCACTGCATACGCTTTTGTCATTCATTTCATGGAAAAGCTGTGCCTTCAAGCATCAGATCCCACACCACAAGGGCCACAGCTACCTCTGCAGCTTTCTTCAAGGGGGTTCCGACCAAGGACATTTTGGAAGCAGCCATTTGGAGTTCAGTGCACACTTTCTCCAAACACCATCACCTTCCACTTTACTCTAAATCTAGAGCGGGATTTGCCACAGCTGTCTTGCAGGGCATCCTTGCTCCTCCTAGTTCCACTTAGTGCCTGCCACCCCTACTTAGCTTTGGGATTCTTCCCATGTGTAATGACTGCAGCTGTATGCACGATGAACATAGTACAGTTTTTTACCTACCATAAATGTAGATGTTCGAGTGCTCCTACAGCTGCAGTCCAGGTCCCCCCCCCTCCATCCCCTCTTAGGACAGGCCTTATGACAAACACCTTCTCATACAACCTGTTTGGGGTATTCTTTTATGGTGTATTTGCTTGCAACTACTGTTTTTTTGATTATTCTATATTGCATGATTACATAAGTTTATGTTTTGCCTTCCTTCTGGGGGCACCTGACATCTGGGGCAAGAAAAACTGAAGATGATGGCGTCGGCTGCCTCTTTTATAGCCCTGCCGCGCTGACATCAGGGAAGAAGCGACGACAACCGACGCCAGACCTAGACTTTGGAATTCGGCCGACCGAGGACCCGCCTGACAGCAGGATAACCCATCTGTAATGACTACAGCTGTATGAGCACTCGAACATCTACATTTATGGTAGGTACAAAACTGTACTTTCACATAATTCAACGGTGTTATTAAAATCACCTTTTCTTTTGCTGGGATGCATTACTTGTAAAACCCTAAACAAAAATGTACTATGGCCTGGAAAAGATGAGGCATGATTAGGTAGAGCATTAGATATAACCTGATTGTGTATGTTCCGTAAATACTCAAGAATCCTTTCCCTGAGCTGATGTGTAGTCTTACCAATGTAAAAACTATTACAGGAACAGCATGTAGCAAGATAAGCTATGTTCCTACTCCTACATGTTGCCACAAATCTAGGTGTAAAAATACGTCCTGTGACAGGGTGTGCAAAACAGTGATCAAGAGAGATAGCAGAACAAGCTTTACAATTATAACAGGGAAAGGGTACCCACCTTCCTTGAGGGTGTGGAACATACAGACCTAGGGCCGTACCATAGAAGCCTTTTGAGTGACATACTATTCCCAAATGTAAAGGGAGGGGGGGGGGTGTTCTCCCACTACGCGTCTTACATTATCATCTGCTAAAAGAACAGGACAATTTTTTGTAATGACATTACAGTAATGTTGTATATTATTAGAATACCTGAAAAATATCCTTGGAGAACATTTCGTGTTACCAGACTGTCCTGTATTCTTAGTGTGATTATGTGAGGAAAAATAAGGAGCACCTCTAGTGCGTCGATTCAATAAAGCAGTCCTCCTAGAGTTGTTTATTGAGGTCTGTGAATACCCTCTGACATTAAAACCATCACCCATTCTATATATAGTCTCTTCAAAAGCCACATCGTTGGTACATAGCCTAGAAGCTCTTAGACATTGGCCATTAAAAGAATGTTAGAAAAAATATGCGAAGGATGCATGCTAGACCTGTGAAGTTAAGTATTCCTCCAATAGGGTTTCCTGTAAAGCTGCATCTCAAGGGTGCCTTCAGTGTTTCTTGATACAGTAACATCTAAGAAATCAATAGATGTGGAAGAGTAATTTAGACTAAACCTTAAATCTGTAGTACTTTCAAGATATTTGACTAAGTTCGAGTTCTTCACAAAAGAAAAATCTCAACAAATCTAGCGTAGTACTTAATAAAATGTTTATAGGGATTGTCGTTATAAACATGCTCATTCTTCCACTGCGCCATAGCCAAATTGGCGTAGCTATTGGCGCAGGGGGTACCCATTGTCACTCCTGTTAGTACATAACATTAATTTATTTTGAATCAAAATGAATTTTGTTTAGTGCAGTATATTTGAGGTTTGGTCTAAAGTGTAATTATGCTATCTTGAGTTCATGTTGCGTGTTTGGAAGAAACCGGGAAAAATGTCTGGTTTTTATGACAAAATATGTGGTATACCAGAAGACCCCGACTCCACACACAGGCAGACACACACACACACACACACACACAGTTTAATGGTGTCATTTTGGAATTTCAGCATGCTTAGAAGGTGGCTAACTATTTCAAATTATTTTTTCATGATTTGCTTTAACTTCAGAGTTGAATTTAAAGTAGCCCTTCGTAATGAGAATTAAGAGTTTTGCAAGGAAGCACATGATAAATTATCCAAATGTTCTGTATAAATAATTAAAATGAATCTTTAATAGATATACTGCATAACATGTAAGGAAGTGCATCCTGTTTCAAAGATCATTACTGTCTGTCTGGAATTTGTATACATTTAGACATAACTGACTTGTTCCTCTGTTTTGTCAGCTTCATTTTCAGTAAGTAGTAAAGTATCCAGTTGTACAGTTGATGACTGGTTAGTTGTGCTACGCAGCCTTAGAGGACTTTGGTATTTAACAGGGTGGACACCATTTTTCATACCATGCTTTATGAAAAATTTAGAGTTTTCCCCAATAGTACTTCGGAATGATGTCCTGCTAGAATATGTTTGGATGATTTTAATGGGTTTAAATCTCTGGTAGTTGCAAGTAATGTAACGTCCAAAAGCTTCTCTGAATGTCTTGTTAAAGAGTGTGTATACTAAAGGGTTTACTCCTGAAGACACATAGCCTATCCACACAAAAATCTCCATTAATTTCCTAACAACCTCTTTGTTGCATGACTCGCACAGGGCTGAGGTTATGTTTGTTAGGAAAAAGGGAGACCACATTACAAGGAACAAAAAAAATATAATTCCAAGGACTTTGGTAGCCCTCTGCTCGTTGCTTATTGTCTGCATGGATTTTTTTCCAAGTGTAGATGTTCTCCTTATGGCTGGCTCCTCACTGGCAAGTGTTAGAATCCTGTGTCTCATGGAACTGTCCAGCATGGCAACTTTCTCTGGAGATGAGGCAGGTGTGAGATCTCTTTGGAAGATGGTGGAAACAGTTGACCAGGTGAGGCGTTGGGGTGGCTTCAGCTTGATTAGGTAGGCCTTCTTTCGCAAAAGCTGAATGGTCAGTAGGTTAATGACCATCATTATTGCTAGTGGAATGAAGAACGAAACCAGAGACCCATACATCATGAAGTCATTAAATACAGTGGGATTCATGGCACAGGTGTCATTTACTAAAGTGTTCCCAGTTTCCTGCAGACCCTTAATGGGAATTGGAATGGCGATTCCTGGTGAGATAAAAAAAAAGATGCATAACATACCATGCTTGTGTTAATTACATAGTTTAAACTTTTTCTTACGAATTTTATTTATGCAAAAAGTGGTGGAATAGTAGAGACTGATGCCTCTGCATATACAACTAACTACTTGCATATACAACTAACTACATTAATGTGTACTGTTAGTGATTTGATGCAGTAAAGTGTTTTTATTGTGCCATACACCCTTGTTTGTTAAGGCAGACTCTTCACTTAATTTGGTGACTGTACAGATATAGTAAAGATTACCTTATGTAACAGAATATAGTGCAATCATAATTTTTTTAATAAATATCAGTTGTTTCCAGTGAAGTGCTGTCGTGCATATGTCCTTACGCAGTTTGTTTTTCTGTCTCTCTTTTTTTTAATTTGGCTTTTAACTTCAACAGGATTGCATTTGTTTGTTTTTATTGGTTAATACTCCCAGGGGAACTCTGATGGGATCTCAAGTCTACTTATGTTTTACTTGTAGTTGTGAGTTGTGTAGAGACACATAGTGGGATTAAAACCCCAGGTTTACAGAATGCAGTTTTCTCCATGTTCATTGCCTTCCTCACTGTGTTGAACTGCATACAAGTGGCCGAAATTATGCCGTTTTTAAAGTAGTCCTGATGGAGATAAGAGCTTCCATAAGAATGTTGCATTCATATCTAAATGTCTGAATAGTCATGTTGTCTGTGCTTTTTTATTTTTTTATACAGAGTATTTACATGACTGTGCTATCTGTAAATCTAGTTGTGTGACTGTACATGACTTAATATCAGACTGTTATGGAGACTGCGTTGTCATTTCGGAAAACAAGCGCAGGTACAGAAGACGAGAAGTTTTTTTGTAATTATTAATGTCTTTTTATTGGTTAATGCTCCCAGGCCATTAACCAGCTATTAAATAGTTAACATGAAAGATTAATTCTGTAGACTAACAAGAACGCTGCACACTGATAATCAGGTTTATCTGAACTTCTCCCATTGTGAAAAAAGGATTGCTTGAATGATCAGTTTGGGTAAAATCCGGTCACTGACTAGTAATTATTCAATCTGTATGCCAGCAAAGAAGAAATTTGGAGAATCTGAGAGAAAACCAACCAGGAAAGAAGGGAGAACTCTTGTTGGGAAGAATCATGCAACTGTTCAGCAAAAAGAATTTTGAGTTTCAGTTTCAGCTTTGATACAGGAAATGGCTTCCATTAATAAGAGGAAAAATAAATCAAATGCATTTGACGGTGTTGAAATATTCCTTAGATTTTCATTTATTTTAAATTCAAATAAAGCAGGAAAAAATAGAAGCTTTAACTATATATTTAGATGAACTGATAAAACTGCAGAGGTTAGAGGCTGAAATGAAAAGGCTGGCTGAGTATGAGGCTTCTCACGAAGAGCTGCTTCAAAAAAAAAAAAAAAAATAGACAGAAAGCCCAGAGAAAACCTGACATTTTCTAATGTACCAGAGAAGCTGGAGGGAATAGACTGCGTCAGTTGTATGAAAGGTACTAAGTATTGTGGTATCCCCGTATTCCTAAAAAAAATACTTAATCTCCAGACATAGGTAGACAAGGTAATGACCTAGATTTCTTCCATGTCCAGCTTACTATTTACAAAAACCCCCTTATATCATGGTTAACTAGAGGACCCCCCTCTGTGTGCCCCTCAGCCCATACCTCCTATCTAACTAGTACAGAGTCTCTGTGTATTAAGCAAAACATTTTCGCAGATTAACTGTCCCTTCACAAACTGGGAGGCTGTACATCTTTGGCATGTGTATCCTGGGATTTCTCATCTTAGTTAATACAAATTCCACAGGCCAGTTTCTGCATCCCAAGCTGGGGCAATAAAATATTGGATTTGGTCCTTACCAGTTTTTGGCAGCTTTGCTTCCCTGCAGTTGTTACTTCTTCCCTGGTGACATCAATCAGACAAGTCCTTAACATTCACCATAAGACTGAAGCCTGAAGCATCTTCCAGTACCTTGGTTATCAGAGATTATGCAAATGCTACTCTATTAAAAACTGAGTAATGACCTGGATAAATACAAAAGCCCATTCCATTTTGATAACTCCACTGCTCATGTGAAATCATTCTCTGCCAAGGTTTATGCACATGTAAATAGCTGCATCTGACCTTTTTGAAATAAATACACCACCTGTTTCAGAAATAAACCATTATAGTGGAATACAAAAACAGGCTTTATAATAAAATTCTCAAGATGGCAGAAATGTTGCTAAACTAAACAAGGAACTCTGGACTCTGATCAGGCTAACCAAAGCTAGATATGCTTTAGAAAATAGTCACCCTTGTGACTGTTAACCACAGAAACAATGCCCATCACTGTGTAGCATTAAGAGGAGATATTTCATACTGAGACCCAGGGGACATAGCCACTCTACTAACAAGACCATTTTTTCTCAGACTTTATTCCCTCCTGTCCGTGTTCTCAGATCAGATACCCACACAATACACTTCCCACTCAACCTAAGAGCAAGTTTTCAAGACAGCGTCTAAAGCCAGAAACAGTGTTTTTGGGGCTATGTAACACATCAGGCTGCCTACTGGTCAGTCGAAAACATGACTTGTATGATCCCTTTCAAACTCTAGTAGGTATCTGTTTCAAAACAAGCTTTGTGCAGGATGGATGGAGAACAGCATTTATTCCCTTGCACAAAGGTGGGGCTTCAGCTGACCTGGGTGGTAATAGAGCCACGAGCCTGACCAGTCTCATAGAGAAAAGATCATTGTGGAATTAATATACAAGACTGCAGATAAAATACTCTCAAGCAACCCCATTTCATATTTGTCAAGGGCAGAGTCTGCCCTGCTTTTTCTGGTTGATATCTATGACAAAGTTGCTGAAGCAGTGGATGAGGGCATAACAGTGCACGTCACATATCTAGGCCTCGCAAGGGATTTGACACCATTCCATACTCTGGAGTCATATGTAAAGTCTCCCAGCTAAATGTCATTTAGATAGCAAATTGGTTGACAAGTAGAACCTAGGAAGTTAAGGTGGGTGGCCATACCTCCTTCTAAAGACCTGTCACTAGTGGCTTGCTTAAGAGTTTAGTACTTGGGCCACTCCTCTTTGGTTTTATTTTTCTTAAGTCCAAGCTAATGTTAAGGGCTTGTGGCTGATAAGTTTGCAGATTTCTGCAAACTTGATGCTATAAACTCCACCAGTGGCACCAGTATCTTCCAGGATTACCTGTCTTAAACAAATAGCTGGTGTCAAAAGCATGGACTAAAACTAAATGCCAAGAAGTCTTTAATTGTATCCTTCCGCAAGCATGGTTCCCCTTGCAATTACCATATTAACACACCCCTGAAAATTGATCCTGTAGTTAAGGAGCTGGGATCCTATGTAGACAATGAATTACACTTTGATCACCACAAGTCTGCTGCTGTGTGGAACTCTCTTTTCATTGCACTGTTTATGCTTAAAGGTAATGCACCTAGATCCAGGTGTGTAATGTTTCACTGTACTTGGCACTCATTAAGGCGATTATGCCTTAATTGGTATGTACCTGTTGAAGCACTTGTTACAAATGGAACAACCTTAACACTTTTCTCACCAAAAAGGACCTAAATCTTGAAAGGTGTACGGAACATCTTAAAGTTTTATCCCTCTTTTCAGTATCATACAAGCTAGAGGTGACCTAAACCTTGCATAGAGGTTCAGTAGACCCTGTTTTGTCAAATCAGTTGTGTATTCGCAAGTCCCGTGGTATCGTAAACACCCACTCAAGGGATCCCTAATCTCTTTTGCATAGTAAACAGAACATGTTGGAGGAATAAGTTTGCATCAGAGAGAATACTACTTCTATGAAACCATCTTCCACACCACATAAAGCAAAGTACTTCTCTTACACAATTCAAATGCAATTCAGATGAATGAAAAAGGTAATCACAAGTTCATCCTTGCTTTAAAAGCCCTGTCCCTCAAGGGTAGGGGAAACGTGTGATTATTGCAGCATATCTGTGTTTGGACCATCTCTGGGTTATTAATGTGCAAAGTAGAAGGTCTAAAAACTACCATGGGAATGTAAGGCTAGGGTCTTGTGCCTTTTTTGTCTGTTCCTCAGCTGCTGGGTCTTGCATCTAACATCAGATCTGTCCTGGGCCAATTTTATAGACTTTAGGCTCCGTACCCCAAGCTCCTCGTATTCTAAGTTGCCTCAGATCTCATTTACCAGCTTAGCGATAAGACATGGTCACTGCTAGCTCGTGTGTGGAATTGTAAGTTCCAAGATGGCTGCACGCTGAGTAACAGCTTGTTTCTAACTTTCCCAGTGTGAAAACAAACTCCGCAGAGAAGGCCAGGAGACTTGTGTTTTTGGGGGAATTTCAATAACTGGCTAGTAAGTACACTGCCTGGATGCCAGGAATAAAGAAATGTAGAAAACCTGAAAAACAAATCAGCTACAAAAAGTGAGGAAGAAACACTTGACTAGGAGAGAGTTCTGCAACTGCTCTGCAAAAAGTAATGCAATTTTCAGACATGACTTCCAATCTACAGGATGATATAAGACAACTGCATACAGACCTGGTGAAAATATATAAAACACTGATAGAATACATCAACACAAACAACAAAAGGCTGGAACAAATGGAAGATGCTTTAAACAGATATTCAGATGAGATGATAAAGCTGCAAAAATCAGAAGTTGAAGTGAAGAAAAGGCTGGCTGAATATGAGACTGCTCAGGAGGAGATGTTTCAAAAAATAATAGAATTAGAGGACAGAACACATAGGGAAAACTTGAGATTTTCAGCTGTACCAGAGAAGTTGGAAGGAACAGACTGCATTAAGTTTATGAAAGCACAAATAAGCAACTGGACTGGTATTCCACAGCAGGACTTATTGTCATTGTGTGTATGCTCCAAATCTAGCCATAAGAAAGCAACTTAGACCTTCAATAATGCAATCCTACCAGCAGAAATAGTTGATTTTGTCAAAACTGTGGCAAGAGGACAAAATAATAAAAGTAAGAGACAATGTGTTTGTGGAGTCTTCCCTGGAGGAACAAAATCATTTTACGAAGTGCATGGTAAGGAGATACAAAAGTCTGTCCAACAAAAACTGAGCTGTGAAACAGGAAATTCAGCTTCTTGTTCCTCTGGTAATAAAGACCACAGAGAAGACTGCACCTGTGAAACCTTTATCAGTATTTCAATGGAAAATGTTGGAGCAATGGAAGGCAGCTCGAGAGTTGACTAGAAGAATCGAGAGTACACTGGAAATGAAGCAGAGACAGGATTTGGGTGATGGAGAAGAAGAGTAATAAAATCAGTAATTTATGTGGGGTTACAATGCAGTATTTCTATTTGTGAAATATGACCGCACAAGAAAATTTGGAAATACTAGACTTCAGAATGTATTTGCCGAGTAGGGGACTGTATAAAGTATATGCCCTACTTCATGTCTTTGGGGAGGGGAAGAGAGGGGGGGAGAATGCCAAGTAAAGAAAGCACTTTCTTTTCTTAAATTTCTTTGCATGCTATTTTTGTGTGAAATGGGAATTTTAAACAGGTTTTTATTTTTCTCCCTTCTCTTTTTCTTGTGCAGTTTTGAGAAACATAGGTAATGGAATGATTGAAAAAAAGGAAAAAAG
The DNA here is from genome assembly GCF_019279795.1 of Protopterus annectens. NCBI lineage: Eukaryota > Metazoa > Chordata > Ceratodontiformes > Protopteridae > Protopterus > Protopterus annectens. Next base: position 989,393,900 of record NC_056734.1, on the reverse strand, counting down.
GAGCCTGGTTAAGGGGCTATGACAGAGTTCAAATTAATCTGCTTTTTCATTCTTGCATGGGGACATGACTGATTTAAGGACCTATGTTTTAAGACAGAGAGCAAGTAAATGAAAAAGAATATTGAATACTGAGGCTTTTTTTTCTAGCATTTGCAAATGTGTACCAAGTAGCATTTTTGAAGCCGGTCTTCATGACTCCGTGAAGACAATCTGATAGAGAAACCTGGAGACAGTCTGGTGGAAGTGATTGACTGTAGGATAAGAAGAGAAAAAAAGAATAGAGAAATTGACTAGGACATAATGTTCCCTGAAAACAGTCAGGGGATTTCCCAAGTGTGTCATGTTTAAAGGTAGCACAAAACCAGTTAGACTTGAAGTAAAGTTCTTAGTTTTTTTTAATGCAGTGGGGATACAAATATAAACAGGTGCTTTTGTTTTTTCTTGTTCACCCTTCTCTTTTTCTTTGCTCAGTTATGAGAAATATAGGCACCGCAGTGAAAAAAAAATGAGAAGGGGAGGAGATGGGGAGAACAGAAGGGTCTGGTTAAGGGAGTATGACAAAAGAAAGTGTGCTTTTTTCCCATGTTTGGATAGAGAAATGACTAGGTAAAAACCCTAGGCATTATCCAATGTTTATTACAAAGCATGTAAATGAAAAAGAATATTGTAAGGCTTTTTTTTCTGATAATCAAGGTACCCTTATCAGTTTTGTGTCAGGTTTGCATGTCACTAGAAGACGATTTGATAATGAGAAATGGCTTGGAGAAAGTGTTTACTGAAAGCATTCTTGTTTTCTCAACTGAGAGAGTTATAAAGATATACAAAAGCAAATAGCACTTAATAGCATAGGCTGTACCATGCGTATTAGCATGACTATTCTTTTTGGTTAACTTTAGCCTGTCTATGTAGCTATCAACGTAGAACTTATGTTCGTATTTGGAAGCAAAAACTTAAATATTTGAAGTGCATAGTTTTGTGCATTATTGTTAAGTTCATAGGTTTTGGAGGGTTTTTTTTTGGGGGGGGGGTTCTGCTTGAGGGCTTTCAGGAAAAACAAAAGTGTAAGATGTGACATAGGTACAAATGGACGTGAAATGAAGCAACTGTATAAAAGATGAACCTGCCAAACAATATATACATATAACATTAAAGTTGGAACTAGACATTTAGCAAAAGAACAGTTGTGTATAAAAAGTGATAACTATGAGAAAATGATACTTTCAGTAATGTATTTCAGTCTAAATGGTCTTAAAGATAAATATAAAAAAGAAAGAGTAGTGAACTATATTAAAAATGTAGAGTATATATAGCTATGCTACAAGAGATGCACCTGGAAAGAACTGAACATGTGAATTTGATAAAAGTTTTCAGGATGGCTATTAAGCAGAATATCTGCAGCAAAGGAAAAGAGAAGAGGCATGCTTATATTAATTGCAAGAGGAGTTACAGTAGTGATAGAAGAGGGAAAAAAGATAATGGAGGATGCATATTACTAAGGGGCTAGTGGCTAGGGAGGAGGATTACACTGGCATGCATTTGCACCCCCCCCCCCCAAACTGCTATAATGGAGCTTAAGAAACTTCTGGGAAAAAGTCAGCTTTCAGCAAGGAATATTACTTATAGGTGGAGACTGGAATTTGATTTGCAACAGTGAAGATGTGTCTAGGGGGCCTGAAAGGGAAAATATAACAAAGGAGGGTAGATTTTTGAAGAAGTTTATGAAAATGTTTGGCATGGAAGATGTGAATTCATTACTAGGAGTTCTGAGTGAATTTACGTATCCCACCGATATACAACTGGGCTAGGCTAGATAGATTTTGTCTTACAGGAACATGTGCATTTAATTAAAGGTCTTGAAATGCACCCAGTAACTACTTCAGATCATGCATCAATAATAACTAAAATAAAAATGCAAGGTAATGAAATAAAAATGAGACACTGGCACCCACCTATTGGTTGAAGAGAGAGGAATCTAAGTAATGGGTTGTGTAATTCAGGAGCTACTGGAGAAGATCGAATTATCTTCTGAAAACATAGCTAAGGAGTGGGATAAAATGAAAGTGGAGTTTAAAACTAGGTTGGAAATGAAAGAGAGATATGGATAAACAGTAACAAGAATTATGTATAAGGATTAACAAATGTTTAAGTATTGCAAAATAGGGGCAATCTCTCGGAACAAGAAAAGGAGCAACTGCAGAATCCTAAACATTAAATGAGGGATTACCTCGATAATACACAGTTCAGAAAGACTGCTGTTAAGCAACTTTTTTTTTTTTTTTTTTTTTTTATTCTAGAACACAAAAACCTTTAGCAAAACTCAGGCAACAGAAAGTTGAAAAGGCAGTCACCAAGGTTAGGGAGCCTATAATAAAAAAGATAAGAGACCCTGTAGTAGTATTAGAAATATTTCGGAACTTCTATGAAAATTTGTGTAATGCAGAGAAATATGGAAATCAAGAAAAGGTACAAATGGAAATGTTTATGGGAGGATTGAATAAGCTAAAGTTAGAGGTAGATGAGGCTCAATTACTTAGTATAGGAAGGGATGAGAGAAAGTGGCTAGGTATAACCAATCTACAGGAAAGTCCCCAGGAATAGATGGTATTCCTGTGGAAGTTAGCAGGGGAAAAAACTGAAAGATCCAGAAGGTTTTGTTTAACAGTATTTTAAGAGGAGAAGTACCAGCATCCTGAAAGAATGTGGTAGAAACTGTAATACCTAAAGAGGGTAAAGATCTATTTGATCCAGCTTCATACAGGCCTATTTCAATACTAAACCATGATTATAAAGTTTGTTTATAATGGCTAAAAAATGGCAAAAGTGATACCAAAATTGATCAGTGTGGTTTTGTGGAGGGGAGGCAAACATTTGACAATATTAACAGAACGTTGATGATCCAGAGGGAAGCAGAATGCACGAAAGTACCACTTTTATTGGTGGATCTTGATGCAGAGAAAGCATTTGACAGAGTAGGCTGGGACTTCATGAACGGGCAATGGAAGCTTTAGCTTTCCCTGATATAAGGTTGATTATAAGAAAATATGAGGGATCGGAGGTGTGCATTAAAGTGAGTGGGGACCTCTCTGATAATTTCTGCTTGAGTAGAGGAGTTTGGCAGGGTTGTCATTTTCCCCTTTGTTTGCATTATATTTAGAATAATTGGCAAAGAAAGTAAGGGATTCAGAAATTTAAGGATATCATTGGTATGGTATTCAGGAAAAGCTGGCTCTATTTCCAGATATTATTTTACACATGACAAAACCAGAAAGGGACAGTACAGCGTTGTGGAACATTTTAAGACAGTTTCAAATCTCAGGATGCAAAATTAATTAAACTAAAACAGAGGCAGTAGCGGTAAATTATGTAACCACACACAAATTGGTCCAACAATATCCATTTTGATGCCCCTGCACTGTCCCAGTAATCAAGGAGCCTCAATCTTCACCACTAGCACCAGTTAGGGACGTGCGCATTGGGAGGATGACAGTCACACAGTGAAGTAGAGAGCACAGTCAGTCTTGGGCTGGTTTCTCCCCCTCTCTCTCTCTCCAGATCCCTAATAAGGTCCCTAATAAGGCCCCACACTGGCAAAGCTATAAGATTCAGATCTCAGCCGAGTGGTCAAGCGAAAACCCTCCAGCACCCTCTCTGTTCAACCAGTGCTTCGTGTCCCTACCCAAGTAGCTTGCTCACACACACACACACACACACACACACACACACACACACACACACACACACACACACACACACACACACACACTTTGAGTTTTGATTTATATGCAAACACACAGACACTCCTGGGGAAGGCTGGCACAGGTTTTCTAGCTATGCCCCCTTCTGCCCAGACTAAAAGGTAGTACCAGCTGCCACCAACCACTCTTATCAGCTACTAATAAGGCTCTTCCCAAAGGGTGACCAATATTCTACTGTGTAATGTTACTATTATCCAAATGATGTGTGACCAAGACTAAGGCTAATTAGAAGTGGCCTATGCTGTCACCAGATACATGTACAAGTACTCTCAGCTTAAGTCTCTAAACAAACCAGCCACAGTTAAAAAGGTTTAAATACATTTGATGAATAATAAATGAACAAGACAATACTCAATAACCCTCCACAGTGACAACAGAGTTCAGAATTGCAGGAAATTTTAAAACAACATTGCAGGACAGTGTCACATAAATCTTGAAAACATCTAAACTAATCTTTACTGTATTCCTGTCTGTATCCAAGAAGTACTGTGCCCTAAATGACTGACTTACAGAGCAAGACAAGTGCTGATGAGAGGATGTTGTCAGATCCAAAGACAAGTACAAAATCCACAAACTCACTCTCTGAGATAGTTTTTAAGTTACTATCAAACTTTTCTGCTGGTTATCTCAGATTACATCATTCTATGTCACCTCTGCCTTCAGTTCCCAGGCTAACAAAAACTTAAAATTTAGCACCTCTGTGTCAAAAATACTCATCTCTCAGGGGTTTGCCTGGAACTCTAAGTTGTAAAACAGTTAAAGGAGAACTGCACCCACAGACTCAAAAAAAAATGTTTATTTCATCATGATTTGGCGTTTCCTACATTTTAACACCACGCTGGGACTCTCTACATGTTTTTAAATATTTTTATACATAATTTCTCAGATGCGTAGCTGTCGTCCTGAAGTAATTCTGATTGTTTAATCTGTCTCTAGATATCCCACAATGCAGTGCTTGTCTGTAAAACAATTACATCACGCAGGCTTCTTTCTTCCTAAAGCTCCTGTCACTATTAATTTTACATGCATACACTGCTGTCTTTCAGTCAGTTTTAAGTAGCATTACATGCCGTTCAGTGACTACTAAAAACACAAACAGTGCAAATGCCACAGAACAGACTTTCAAATTGCTTTTTATTGCTGCTGCTTTTTAAAATGGCTAAACTGCAGTCGTTTTTGTGATGCCTGAATTGCACTAGTTTGACTCCTCTCCCATCCCCCTTCATACCTAACTTACCTAGCTGTAAAAGTGATAAGGGTAATTTGAGCGGTTACCTACTGTGATTGACAGCTCAAAGCAGGAGACTTGAATCGTGTACGGTTGTTTCCTTGTTCTAGCTTTTAGTTTCTGTATGGGTAGGGAAAGGGACAGTGAGTTGTGACATCACAGCATGGGTGGGTTTTTAGGACGGTAGTGGTGTCAGTTTGGGGAGGGAAATGGCCAGAAAACTACTTGTATTCAGTGGCCTTGATGACATCAGTGAATTGGAGACTGCAGCAAGGGCGGGACAAAAGTTTTTTGAAAGTCAAACTACCACAGTACAATAAGGTACTGTTCTAATGGAGAGATCACTAAGGGAGTTGGGTAGAGTAGTGGGGTTATGATAGGGATTAGAGTGGGAGGTGGGATTCCAGTCCAGAATAGAGCTGGAGTTAGTTGGCTTATGTGAGTAGGATAAGTTATAAGTTGTGAAAAAGTATATAGATTGATACTAGTGGTGGGAGAGTCGAAGGACAGAGTATTCCAGTCAATGTTTACATCGCTTAGAGTAATAGTTTCATAGGAGATACTTGAGAGATCCAGGCAAGAAATAGTTCAAAAGGTAGGGATGCTGTTACCAGGTGATGTATATATGGAGGCAGTAGCTATTTTATTTTGTTTGTTGTAGTTGACAATGAGTATTTCAGCTGTGTGAAAGCTGGGAGGAGTAAAAGGAAGTGGGTGGAGGGAAAGCTATTCAGAGTATAGAAGAGCCACACCTCCAACCATTGTTGGTGGTTTTTCTTGTATGATAACTTTCTCATACACACACACGCACACACATATTTATATATATATATATATATATATATATATATATATATATATATATATATATACATATATATATATATATATATACATATATATATATATATATATACATACACCGGGGACGTCCACTGGGCCAAGAAGAGCCCATTTTCAGTGGAGGCCCAAGGAGAAAAGCTCCACAATAATTGCAAGTTACATTTTACATTTTACAAAAGTACATAGTTCATACAGCTAATTAAACATTTACAGATAAGCTCCATGATATTTACAATTGGTTTGTCACAAAAATGAAAATACATAATTCACTACAGAAATTTCAACATTTACATAAAGTATATTTTTTGTTATAAACTCAATTGTAGGTTTAACATTTCAAAATATATAGCTACTAGCCATTAGGTTAGGAAAATATTATACATGGAGAGGGTAATGGTATATTTGAAATTGGAGAGTACAGTACAATAGATATTAGAGAGAAAATTAGTTTTTAGTAGGGGAGGGATTGTTTTGGGTGGGATGAAGTAATAGAGGTAATTGGATGAGTCCGTACAAGGTGGAATGGGGGGGGTGGGGTTAAGTTGGAGTGTGGCAAGTGCATTCCCATTTGGAAGAAAGATGAAAGTAGCTGAGATTTGAAATTTGTATGGTTAGGTAGGTTGCGTAGGTGTGTGGGGAGCGAGTGTTCCACTGTTTAGCTAAGGAGTGGAACAGCAGTAGATGGCCAGGAGGTTGTGCAGGTTTGTGTACCTGAAGGGCATTTTGGTTTTTGGATCTGAGTGAGCGGTTGGGAGTGTAAGGTTTTAAGGAAGTTGCGAGAGCTGGGCAGTTGGCAGGTTTAAAGATGAGCTTGTGGGCAATGGTGAGTTGTAGGTAACTGAGGTAGTTGGGTAGTTCAAGCTAGTTGAGGGTGAGGAGTGAGTGGCAATGGTGGAATGAGTTTTTTTTGAATTGTTTGCAAATGTGGAGATCTTGTGGTAGCAGGATTCAAGTTTGGACCGAAGGCCACTATGGAGATTGGTGAAAAGAGTGGCACCATACATAAGGGAGGAGATTCATTGCTTGAAGCTCATTGTGTTCTGACTGAAAGTGCTGCTGAAAGAATTTGAAATATAAAGTGATAAGTATATTTTTCTGGCACTTCTTTTCAGTGTTCTGTATTGTCCTATTTTTTTTTGCTCGATTGATTTAGATATATATTTGCTGGCTTCTGATATATGCTGAAATTGCTGTTTTTTGCCCCACCCTTATTCCTGCTGTGTTAAGTAGTGGTCTAACAACTTGTGTTTCCAACCTCCCTCCCTATTTGGTATCTTCTTCTTATACTTAGTGGCTTTGCAATTGCCCACCCCTGCTATATATTTGATCTGTGACACTCCTCCCAGTCTAGTGTCATTAGCTCATTCTGCCTAATACAGAGAAAAAAAATTGCACTTTATTCATCTGGTTTTACTGTATTTGTGTTTTATTACATTGTTTTGCTTTTGCCACTTCTTGAAAGTACTAATTTGTCCTTATTCTGCTGCATTTATTACTGCTTGGTAGTAGCCTGATTAAACTGTAACTGTTATTCTAAGCCTTTTGGTGTAAGCACCTGGTCTTCAGATCAGTTATTTTACATTAAGAAGGTTTGTGGGTCTGCACTGTTGTGGCAGGACAGGTAGCTTGCATCCTTCTAAGTTGGGAATTGCTGATTGAAGGCTCTCAGTGTCTGTTATTCTAAAAGTGCATTAGTTCTGGTTTAAGCACTTGGGCTTCAGGCCAGTTATTTTACATTACGAAGGTTTGTGGTCAGCACTGTTGTGGGAGGAGGGGCTAGATTCTGCACTTCTGAGTTGGGAATTTCTGGTTAAAGGCTGATTGTGCCTGCTTATTTGCACCATTTCTTTTTCAAATTGGTGTGCCTTGTTTGCTGTAGTATAGACTAGATTCAGGCCTGCTGAATCCGGCTTTATTTGTATAACTTGAGCACTGATCCAGGCCATCTTTTTTGGAGGAGGTTCCCCTACACCCTAGTGGCAGGAGTGTGCAGTTAGAACTTGTCTGATTAAAGACTGCTGGAACAGAGCTCCGTTTTGAGCTTTTTACTGGTTAAGTGGGTAATTTGTTTAATTCAGTTTGCTCTTTTTCTATTGTTGTATTTGTGTTTCTTCCTACTTTATTTTGCTTTTTCTGCCTGTTCTTAAAAGTACTTATATGCATTTATTCTGCTGCATTTATTACTGCTTGTTAGTAGCCTGATTAAATTCTAACTGTTATTTTAAGCCTTTGGTTTACGCACTTGGGCCTCAGACCAGTTGTTTTACATTAAGAAGGTGTGGTGTACACTCTTGTGGGAGGAGAGAGGGTAGATTCTGCCCTTCTGAGCTGGGAGTTTCTGCTTATTGTGCCTGCTTATTTGAACTGCTTCTTTCTGAAATTGGTACGCCTTGCTTGCTGTAGCATAGACTAGATTCAGACATGCTGAATCTAGCTTTGTTTGTATAACTTGAGCACTAATCCAGGCCATCTTTTTTGGAGGAAGTTCCCCCGCACCCTAGTAGCAGGAGTGTGCAGTTAGAACTTGTCTGATCAAAGACTGCTGGAACAGGGCTCAGTTTTCAGCTCTTATTGGTCAAGTGGTTAATTTGTTTAAATCAGTTTTCTCACAAGCTATTGTTAAAAAAAAAAAAAAAAAAAAAAAAACACTTTATGCATTGCCGCTTAGATAGGGTTAAACTATTCCCGGCGCCATAAAGTCTGCGCTTCAAATTTTCCCTTAGAACTAGTCAGTTTTTTTTGTTTTAGCACTCAAATCTGTTTCTTTGAGCTCAGCACTTGTTCAGAACTCGTAAGCACTAAATAATCTACTAATTACTACAGCACTCAACTTTCCTACTTATCTAGAGGAAAACAGTTTTTAGTACTTAATAAATAAGCACCTATCCATGCATGTCTAAGGGTCAGCTCCCGGTGTTTTCTCCTGTCTACCTGATGAATCTGGGCATCTTGGGGCAATGCAGCAATTGCCTCATGTACACAGACAATCCTCTCCTCATACCACCCAACACTACAGCCTGTGAGAGATGCACTTGTATAGCCAAACTGGAAGCAAAGCTCTCTTCAGCCAAGACTGGAGTAGACAGTCAAGAGGGGAAGGTAAACACTTGCACCACACTCAGCACATAGTCCCTCAAAACCTACACCACCAAAATCCACACATAGAAACACAAAACATTTGTGGAGGCTATCAATAATTTGCTCAAGCAACAGAGACCTGCAAAGCAGAAACGCAAGCAACCTCCACCCCCCCCAACATAACCCAAATGACACATAGCCCACAGACTGTGTGCCAATCAGCCACAACTCATAAGGCAAAACAACTTACCCAATACACTAGTAATAGGTGACTCTATAGTCAGGCACACTGATGTCCCACTTACCAGGCTAAACAAGGAGAAGGTTACTGTCAGCTGCCTGTCAGGTGCCAGGATCCGTCGCATAACCCACGCACTCAGGTCATTCCACAAGTACAGATATGACTCTGTCATTGTCTATGTTGGTGTGAGCGACCTGAGACGTACCTCCCTGGACTACATGAGAAGAGACATGGAAGAGCTGTTTGATCTTGTAGCCCAAACAGGTATGACCTTAGTCCTGAGTAGCATCCTGCCATCGCCCAGAATGATACCGCAGTGCAAGGACAAAATGATTGATTTCAACAATTGGCTAAGCTTCTGGTGTCATTCTAAGGGGATCCAGTATCTGTCTGCATGGGATGACATGATTGACGGACCATGATGCTTTGCCAGAGATGGCCTGCACCTGTCGCTCTTAGGATTCCGGATACTGGCCAAGTCTCTTGCCACCCCTATAGTGCCTTTTTTAGGAAAGGTTCAAATGACAAATTCATCACCGTAACAGGTACAAGCAAGTAAAATCTGAGGGTAATCCTACTTAATGCTAGAAGTCTAAACCTCAAAATGCACTCACTCGAGGCACTCCTTAAAATGGAGAACATCGACATCTGTGCAGTGTAAAAGATCTGGTTCAAGGCACTAGAGAGCACCCCTGCATTACCAGGCTATAATTCATGTTGCACCTTTTGGACACCTAACCTGGACCGAAACACTAAAGGTGGAGGCATGTCCATATTTAAGGATGTCCACACCTCCAGGCTAGTTGCTCAGCATAATGCATCCGCGATTATCCAAGTGCTGGTAACTCTGGGCAAGACCGCAATCCAAATTGTAGCTTGCTACAGATTCTCCACCATGCCCTAGGATTCCCACTCATTTCTTTATACACTGGAAAATATTAGGGTACAACCCAACACCCTAATAATGGGTGATTTCAACTACCCCACCATTAACTGGGAAAACTACTCCTGTACCAACTCTCTTGCTCAACGTTTTCTGGAATTCATAAATACCAACGCCTTGGATTAACTTATCCACACCCCCACCAGGGGCAGCAATATCCCAGACTTGGTCATTACCAACATGGGTGACTGGTGTTCTATACCAAAGGTCAGTTCCTCGTTGGTCAGATCCAACCACAAGCTTAATCACCCTAGACATCCACATCCTGCTGCCACCCCCCATTAGGGAAACTATCGTAAAAAAAGTCTCCAAAGCCAACTTTATGCTTCTTAAGACAGGAGTTGGAAACGTCACGACACCCATGCAGACAGACAATAGAGGTACGACTGCTGAATCCTACACAATTGCACTTTATAATTACTTATCCAAGTGCATGTATCGTTCTATCCCTAACAGAACCAAGATGCTATCGTCCAAAAAAATGAAGCCAATCTAGTGGTCCCCTGCCATAAACAAACTCTACAACATAAGAAAGAAACTGTTGCAAAAAAAGAGTAAAATCCCATGATTGAAGGTCCTTCCTTGGTCAGCCTCAGTATGAAGCTGTGATCCCTCATAAAATCCTCCAAAGCTAGTTACGAAAACAAAATCATCAATGATTCTAAAGACAACCACAAAGCTTTCTATAGCTATGTCAAGAATCTCAATGGCAACACTCAGATCTGCTCAGAATTACAGGAAAATGACACTAAATATACAGAGCCAACTGATATTGCCAACATCCTGGCAGATAGATTCAGTGCTAACTTTACGCCCCTTTCACCCCCTAAAGGACCCATCTGTATACCAGAAGAATGCAAAGTTCCTGTAATCACGGCTACACAGGTGAAAAACACACTCTCCAAAGCCAAAAACACAGCATCCATGGGACCTGACAACATCCCAGGCTGCGTTCTACACAGACTACAGAATGAACTGGCACCCCACCTAAGTACCATGTTCAATCATAGCCTCACCTCAGGCTTTGTGCCCACTGAATGGCACGACGGTTATCCCACTCCACAAAGGGGGATCCACCATGCACCCCGGGAACTACTGCCCCATTAGCCTGATGAGCCTAGTCTGCAAGGCCATGGAACGTATCATCATGGAACTTACAAAGGCATTGGTAATCTCCAAACTGTGGACCCCACCCAGTTTGGGTTTGTAAAAGGCAGATCATGTCTCCTAAACCTGATAGACTACTTCGAAGCAGTCACCAAAGCCGTAGACGAGTGTAAGGTGGTTCACACAGTCTATCTAGATCTCGCCAAGGCTTTCAACACCATCCCCCACTCTGGAATTATAGATAAACTCACTAAACTAGGTATAAATCCCTATGTCACAAGATGGGTTGCCAACTGGTTCACTGACAGAACACACACCGTTAAAGGTGCAGACTCCAAATCCGACTTTAGACCAAGTGACAAGTTGAAGTAACACAAAGTTCAGCCCTGGGTCCTCTCCTGTTTGGGATCTACTTCTCTGAAGTACAGGCAAACACAGAAGATCTTTGGCTAACGAAGTTCGCAGATGACTGCAAACTAGGAGCCATAATCGAAACTCCGAACGATGTGGACATCCTACAAAAGGGCCTCACTGAGACAGATGCCTGGTGTCAAAGCCATGGCCTCAAGCTCAATGCCAAAAAGTGCATTGTCATCCCCTTTTGGTAAAACTATATACCCATTAACTACCACATAGGCGGTCATAAACTTAACACCGAAAGTCTGATTGGACCTTGGGACACAGGTGGACAGTAGTCTCTCCTTTGATAATCACATTGCCACAATAGTCAGGAAATCCTTCTACATGGCACACCTCATCACAAAAGGTTTCTCATCTAGGAAAAAGAGGTCATTGTTTCCCCTCTACTCGTCACTCATTAGACCCATTATAGAGTACAATGCCCCTTTTGGTATGTACCTCACAAGACATTTACAACTACTGGAAAGCTGCAGAAATACCTCACAGAGGATTACCGGCCTCAAACAGATGCTCTGTGCAGACCGCCTCAAAAATCTTCAACTTTACTCTGCATATCGCCTGTTCAGAGGCGATCTCTGCCTAACATACAAAGCTATGTCAAACCCAGAGCTGTTGGCCATGCTCCACTTAAAGAAATCCCAATCCCTCTGAGCTACATGCTCTAGGGACCTAAACTTTGTCACCACGATAATGCTCTAGGGACCTAAACTTTGTCACCACGATAAACAGAACATGCTGGAGGGATAGAGTCCTGTCCCAGGGACTTACCAAACTTTGGAACAAACTACCTATCTATTTCAAACAAAGCTCATTAGCACTCTTCAAGAAAACTCTTGATGATTGGATGGGAAATAGGAAATTCACCCCGGGGATCACTTCTGTGGATCTGCTCGACAGTGGCACAGGAAAAAAAAATTCCTGGGTGGCAAAAGCCAGGGTACCTTTTTGGCTAGGCTTATATACGCCCTATGGCCAATAGCCTAGTACCTACCTATGAACCTATGAGTAGGAAGGTGAATGTAAGAGTTTGATGGGTTGATGGGCTTAGGAAGCAGTTGTGCCTGTAGAGGAGACCTAACTTTTGGTGGATTTTCTTGATTGTGGAGTGGATGTGGGTGTCAAATTTTAGTTCATCAATAATGATGCCAAGAAGCTTGGTGTTGGGAACAGTTTCAAGCAGGGTGGTGTTTTGGCTCTTTATGGTGAATGTGTATTTGTCAGTGGAGTTTTTGGTAGGGGAAAAAAACATTAGTTTGGTTTTATTTGGTTTTAGTGCCAGATGGTTAGACTACATCCAGGTTTCTGTTTTGGATAAGGCTAGTTGGGTTTTTGCTAGGAGCTCGGAGGTGGGAGAAGGCTGAGCAGATGAGTCATCTGCATATTGGATGATAGATGAGTCTGGGATGGATTGGTGATAGTTTTAATGAATAGGTTGAAGAGAAGAGGGCCAAGAACAGAACCTTGTGGGACACCTGTGGCTGTGGGAAGGAATGGGGAGGTTGATGTTTTCCATTGGACAGCTTTTTGGAGGTTGGACAAGTAGCTTGAAAACCAGGCGGTGGTGGGAGAGAGGTGTAGGGTGGAGAGTTGGAATATAAGTAGTGCGTGTGAGATGGTGTCAAAGGCCTTTGACAGGTCTAGGAATAGTGTTGATATAAACTTGCCTGAGTCACGTTTGAGGTTTATGGTTTCAAGAAAGTAAAGAAGGGCAGTCATAGTGCTGTGGCCAGGGTGGAAGCCGTGTTGTGTAGGGGAGAGGAGATTGTTTAGTGTTGTGTGCCATGAGTTGTGCTTGTATTGTTTTCTCTAGTATTTTAGAAAGAGGGGAAAGGATGGCAATAGGCCTGATGTTGGTGGTTATCAGTATTTTTGCCACCTTTGTGGAGGGGGATGATGTAAGCATGGAGCCAGATAGAAGGGACATATGATTCATGTATGGATCTATTTATAAGAATAGAGATGGGGATAGGCAGTGCTATCTGCAGATTGTTTGAGGAAGGTGGGTGGAAGGTTGTTGGGTGCATTGCGACAGGGTTCGAGTTTGAGGAGAAGTCTTTTTATAGTGCTTGTGGGAATGGCCTTGAGGAAGATGATGTGGAGGAAGGTTGATTGGGGTGGTGGTTGGGGCAGGAGGGTGTGGTGGTGGAGGAGGGGGGTGGAAATGAGGCTGATTGATTAGCTATGCAGTCTGTGTAGAATGAGTTGAACTGACTGGCTGTTTTAAGGTTGTAGAGGTTGGGGTCATGGCAGGGGTTTTCTTTTTGCCAGGATGCAGCATGGATGAGATGGAGTCCCAGAATTTTTTTGAATTTTTTGAGTGCAAGGACTGGAGTTTGGAGTAGTGGGCTTTGAGGTCTTTGATTAGTTTTTCTGTGGAGCTTCGTAGTTGCTTATACTCTAGGAGGGTGTTAGGGTTTTTATATTTTTGATATTGTTTCCATTATTTGTCCCTTTGGTGCAAGGCTAGTTTAGTATTTTTTGATAACCATGGGTAGGGATTGGTTTTGATGCGTTTGGTTCGAGGGGGGCTTGCTGATTGAGAAGGGTTTGGAATGAGTGGTTGAAGTAGGAAACAGCATCATCTAGAGGAAGGGTTTTTAGAGGGGACCAGTCAGTTTGTGTTAAGCATTCGGAGAAAGTTAGAGGGTTGAAAGAGGAGAAGTTGTGGGTTTGGATGTAGTGGTGTTTATGTAGTGGAGATGGGAGATGGTTGGGCAAGGCCGGTAGGTGATCACTGAGAGCATCAGGTAATGTTTCGGCTTTAAAAAGAAAAATACCCACTGGGTACAAAACTAGTAAGGAACAAAAGGAAACCTGTCCAAGGCTCTAGGCAGAAAGTTTTAATCCAAATGCATCCAAATTCACCAACTAAGCGCTTTCACCATAACAAATGGCTTTTTCAGAGTGAGTGAAAAGCATCCATACCTTACATTAAATACTCAACCAATCATTCAGTTATCAAATGAGAAACATTATTGAGCAATTATACAATAATTACAAAAGTTTAAACAACTGAATGTGTCCACGCACAATAGAAAAAATGTTATACGTACCCTAACAAAAAGTTAGAAAAGCATCCTGTATATAATTGAGATCTCAAAAATCCACTAGAAAAACATTTAAATAAAATGCTAATAAAAGTTTTTAATATAATTATGTTGAAACTGTAAACAACTTAATGAAGCAAGTGTGTAGAAAATACATAATGTCCACGTATTAAAACTAAATTCTGTTGGTCCTATCCTTTAAAACAGGCTTTAAGGAGATGTGTTCATTCAGGCCAGGTGGAGTAGTAGCATCCAGTGTTATTTGCCATCTATATTCCAATAATTCCACCCTCAACCTGACATCACCACCCCTTTTAAGACTTCCTACTCTAGCGATCACACAGAAAATTAATTTCTTAAAGTCCATGCAGTGTGTACTATGCATGTTACAGCTTTGGTGTTAAGGTTTGGATGAATTAAGATCCATTCAATGATGGTACCAAGAGGTACCATCTTTATTTGGTGTGGTTGGAGATTGTATTAGTTGGGAGAAGTTGTACAGGTTGATTGTGTGGGATGGTGCTTCAGAGTTAATAGTTTTCTAGTTGAAGTTGGTATCACCGAGTATATAGGTTTCATTTTTTTATTGGAGGAGAACCAGGATAGTATATTTTCAAGAGTTTTGATATCACCAGGGGAATATAGAGGGCAGCAATACATATGGACTTGTGGTTGTTTATTTTTAGTAAACCTGTTATAATTTCAGCATAGTCAAAGGTTGGTATTTTATTGGAGTAGCAAGATATGATATGGAGGCCCCTTTTTTTTGGGCTCTCATTGCGAATGATTTGGAAACCTAGTGGTAGGATTTCGTTATCTTTTATATAGGTTTTCAGCCAGGTTTAAGAAATGGCGGTAATGTCGGTGATGATATGGGAGAGCCAGACATAGAGGTTAGGGATTTTGTTTTTAAGGCTTTGTGCATTGTGGTGTAAGGCGAATGGACTTTGAGTCTGTGATTAAGTGGAGGGTTTGTGAGATTGATGTTAGAGATGGGTCCAGGGTTGGGGTGGATGTCGATCGCTCACTGGCTAGTGAGAGAGAGATGTGGTGGAGTAGGAGTGAGGCTGTGTGTTGGGCCTGGGTAGCTTGGGTTGTGTGGGAGTAGTGATTTTCTGGTACCACATTTAAGAGGAGAGTACTTGGGGATGGGTTGGGAGCAGTTTTGTTTTCAAGAAATAGATTGGGTTAGAAATAGAGTTTATGTGAGATGGATGAGTAGGATGAGAAGTGAGGTTGATGGTAAGATGTAGGAGTGTGTGTGTAAGAGTTATGACAAGGGTTGGGAAAGTGTGAGATAGGTAAGAGAAGAGAGAGAAATTAGGGCAAATTGGGTTATAGGGAGAGATGTTATATAGAGCTTTGTAGGAGGGTTGGATGTTTGGGGTGATGTAGCTCTACAGGTGGGTGGGGTTTGGGTTAGGTGTGTTGTGATTGGTGAGGTGTTAGGTGGGGAAGAGTCGGGGGATGTATAAAATTACAGATAGTGGGAGCAGGTGGAATTTGGGGGTAGGGGAGCAGAGTGAGCCCAAAGGGCGAACTGAGCATGTTGCACCTTCTGGGAGGAACCGCAGTCGCCAAACAGAAAACAATCAGTGAGAAGGTTAGCAACTACAGAAATAGGGCAGCCTATTGTTTTGGTTTGAATATTACCTTTGTTTTTTATTAGATATGCACCAATGGGGAGCTGCAGTTCACTAAGAAGTAGGAAAATACTGTAGTTATGCCAGGGGGTTTAGAAAGGGAGATGCAGTAAGTGCAAACTACTGAGGGATGCCTGTGAGACAGAATCAGAGTGTAATCATGCAGAGGATTTTAGTATTTAAAGATGGCGCTGCAGCTCAGGGGAGGAATAAGTCAACTCTCAAGAGGAAGCAGGAGGTAATAGACGGGATTGACAGGGTTGGGAAGCTTTATTTTGCTTGAAGCTCATTGTGGTGACTTCAGGTTAGGTCTTTTCTCAGAGCTTTCTCCAAGCCCTGGCTCTTAGACCCCCCCCCCCACTTCTCTCGGTCTCCTAACATAATCTTATCTTAAGATTATGTTAGGAGACCGAGAGAAGTGGGGGGGGGGTCTAAGAGCCAGGGCTTAGAGAAAGCTCTGAGAACAGGTTTGACAGGGCTAGGAAACTTGCACTAGAATTACGTTAGGAGAACAAGAAAAGGGCGGGGGTTCTATGGACTAGGACTTGGAGAAAGATATGAAAAGAGAAAAACAATCAACCAGCTAACCCAGGTCAGTACCTAAAGGTGTCTGTCTGTGTGAATTCAAAAGCAGATTTAGCAGAGCATCAGTGAAGTAAAATATAAAATAAATGTAAAGCTTTGGGAAACTGTATATATTTGTTATAATAAATGGGAGAATAAAATATAAGAATATAAAAGAAATGTGATATACAAGATAAATAAAATATAAGAATATAAAATCAAGGCAATGCTTTGGAAAAATGTATATATTTGTTACAGTAAATGAGAGGAAAAAATATACGTTTGTATTTTTTGAGATGACCAATAAATCTACTGGATTTAAGTGTGCCACATGCGGGTACAAGATTCCTAATTTTGACAGTTATTCAGAATGTGTTTATTGCCTTAGCTCAACTCATCTCAACACACAGTGTGACATTTGTGCTAGTTTTAGCAACCCGGGTCCTGGTTGAGAGAAAAATTAAAACTTAATGTTAAAAGGATTTCCGCCTCCTCCTGCCTGTGGAGCACATCATCCTCTTGCATGAAGTCAGGAAAGGGTCAAGACAAACGTAAGGAATCAAGGAAGTTATCTTCTGACTGCTGTCCACCTGTGACCTCTTCAGGGTCTTCTCCACCTGAGAAGACTCCTAAAGTTTTGGATCCGTCCATCTCCATGGCTCCAACTCTTATGAAATCAGACTTAGGATCCGTCCTCCGGGTCGAATCCAACCAGACCTAACCTGAAGTCACCTCAAGTTCTTGCTAGGTTCTCTCCAGAACCAGTAATATTGAGACTTCATTCTCCATTTTTACAAGACATCCCTCAGAGTTTCCCGTCCACCTTCTACATCATCCTCCCTCAGGTCATCTAGGATCCTTTCTGAAGCAGGTATGGATACAATGATGAGAAGGTTTCTCAGAACCTATTTACAGGTCTTATTCCGGCTCCATCTCCCATTTGAAACATGAGCCACCTTATTTACACATACCTAGCATCTGACTGCTACTCCTATCTTGTAGTATAGTTTTGGATATTTCATACCAAAGATTTCCGGGTATGTGTGTCTGATCAGAAGACTTGGCCCTGCTCTGTCCTGACCTTGTTAGATCCAGGCAGATCTGTGAGCTGTAGTGTGGGCACTGGGTGTTGGGGACTGGGATTTACTCTGATGTTCATGGATCCATTGTTTCCCATCGGAGCCTCACCATTAGACAGCTGGGCTCTGATATCTGCTTCGAGGCTGGAACTAGGGAGAATAGGTTTTCATCCTTCGCAGTTTTCTTCGGAAGCAGTGGGGGCGAGGCTCAAACATCCCTTGGCTTCAGCTTTCAAGGTAGTGGAGACAGGTTTCTCTGCTTCTAGGGAAAACACATCCTTGTTCCTCCCCAGGTCCACTGTGAATTCATCTGTCTTCTGTGGAAGTTGGGTCTTTCCATTCTGTCATATCGGGATGAGTTGTTAACTGAAGACATGGACTTTGAATAAGAAGGGTTCCCAAGGGTTACCCCTTGAGGGGATATCTCATTCTTGGAAATACTCAAACTTCTGAGACAAAAAGGCCAGTCTTCCCACTGCACAATAGGCAAGAATGAGCACCTCATGAACACTAGGATTGCAAGTTCTTTCTCTTCATTCTTCCCTTGCTAAATTAATCGTACAACTACTGGGGTGGTTGATGGCAGTGTCAATGGTTCTAGTACCACTGGCTTGTTTTCACATGAGAATGTTACAGTGGGCCATAACAGTACAGTGGTCCATCAGACACCATCCACTGACGGCACTCAATCATATTGCAGACATCTGCAGGTATCCCATAGTGTGGTGACATGTATAACAAGACGTTCTGGGCCACCCTTTTTCTCTCCCTTTGCCCAAAGCCACAGTGACCAGAGATGCCTCTCAACTAGGATGGAGTACCATTGTTTGGGAAGGACAGTCCAAGGCATGTGGTCCCAAACAGAGGCTAATCTTCACAACATCCTAGAAATGAGAGCAGTCCTTTTATCGTTGCTGGTTGAAGATGTTCTCCTTCTAGGGATGATTGCTATTCAGTCAGATAACATGTCTGTGGACTGGTACATTAGCAAACAGAGGGGATCCCGATCTTTTCCACTTTGCAGGAAGGCAGTGAGAGTCTGGCAATGGACAATTACTTCCATTCGATTTCTCTTAACAGTGCACACTGGTGAAAACCAATGTGTTAGCAGACAAATTGAGTAGATGCATTGTGTTCCCTCAATCAATTAGTAGCGGAAATGATATTTCACTGATGGGGCCACCCATGCTGTGACCTGTTTGGTTCTCCCAACGCCAAGTGCAGCAAGTACTTTGCCCAAAGACCCCGAGAGAGAGTCACAGAGAGACTGTCTGGTTCATGATTGGCCCACTATATGCCTTTCCTCCAACTCTTCTCATCCCAAAGTTTGTGTTTGATATTTTGTGGTTTTCCCCTTCCTGTGGCCTCATCTAGTTCAGCCTCCTGGGGTGCTGGATCTTGTTGAGGACCTTTTGCCTCACCCATCCGGCCTGCCTTTACTAAACATGAAGTCTCAAGCTTGTCCGCATGGTCTTTCCACTTCCAGTAATGGCTAGAAATTCTAGGCTTTCTTTCCCAGTTTGCTACATTCTTATGTCATCTCAAAAGGCCACTACCAGGAAGATTTACAAGAGCAAGTAGAAATGATTTTCAGTCTGGGTCCAACAGAGGCTCCATGATCCGTTTTTAGCAGCAATTCCATTTATTCTGGATTTTCTGGCTTCCATTTTCGATAATTGAGCTAGTTATTTCACAGTTATGGTACAGCTTGCTGCAATATAATTTCACTTGGGTGAAAATAACACTTTTCTATAGTCTTTGAAATTGTGCAAAGCAGTTCTTAAAGGTACTCTGCTGCTTTGGCCTCCTGTTAAGGACCCTGTCCCCCCTTTGGACCCAATATTTATTTTTTAAATGACGACTTGGTCCCCCTGCAAATCTGCAGCCAGAGCAGAGTTAAAGTATTTTATCTGGGAAGTCACTTTTCTTGGTTGCCATTACATCGACTAGATTGGTATTAGAGCTCCATGCACTTTCTTCCCAGCCACCTTATCTAATCTTTCAGAAGGACAGACTATCCCTCTGGTCTAACTCTTCCTTTCTGCCTAAAGTGGTGTCGGAAACTAATTTTAACCAGACTGTTAACCTCAGAAACGAAGGAGAATGAAGCTGTCAGCCAAATGTTTTCCACTCTGGATCCCTTCCAGTTTATTCACCATCAAGACACAAAATAATAAAGTTGAAGCGTAAAAACATAATCATAGTACAGTGCTTTCGTCCCAATGTTCAGGACTTCATCAGAATAACAATGCACTACATCCGTGCTACTTGTCAATTAATTGAGCAGTGGTATAGATTTAAAGGCACGGTATCCCTTAGTCCGCTTAAAATCCTAAACAAATATCTAAAAGAACTCTTATGTATACAGAAAATGTATACATTTAATAATGAGTAATATCCATTAAATGCAAACTATTAACCTACCAGTTTTCTTCCCAATTTTTTCTAACAAAGGTGAATACATGCTCCGTTTATTGGATGTGCGTAGATAACTAATATTTTACATTCACATTCACAGAACTAAAAATCAATGGAAATCAGAACAAGTGTTTGTCTTTTCCACGGCTAAATTGGGAAAATGTGTCAAAAATAACCTTAACCAGATGGCTCATTGATAGTCATTTAGTTTTGGAAACAAATACAGTACAATCATTACCCAAACATCCTAAAGCTCATTCTATAAGAGCTATGGCCACATCTTGTGCTTTTTGCTCCAGAGCTTCCATATGTTACATTTGTACAGCTACTATGTGATCAAATGCTCATGTCTTTGTATCTCGTTACAAATTATATAATTATCTAAGAATAGAGCAGCTTTTGTCTCCCCTTTAGTCTGGAATATCTTTCCTTGAGGACCACCCAAGACGACTACTCTGACCCATCCATTGAGTAACGGATGAAAAAGACAACAACAGATGATATAGTTATTTACTGACCGTTTTCATCCTTTCTCAAATTCTTGCCCTCCAGCTCCTCTTCCTTTTAGCTCGTCTCCTGGTGTGCCCTGAGGGATATTGCTTAATGGTCTTGATGTGTGAGCTCCAGAAACTCTTCACTGTTTTCTTCCAACATTGCTACTGTTAGTGATACTTTGGTCTTTATACCTCACAGATTGTGACTGATACCATTTTGTAATTTTGTGTTTAATTGAATAGAGGACAAACTCTAGCTGAGGTAACTTGGGAGGAGAGGAGAGAGATTATGGGCATGGGGAGAGGAGTTCAAGCTACAGAGTCTAAAGTCTGTTATAGTGGTTGAGGATGGATCAGAGACCCATCAGTTGAGAAAGGACGAAAACAGACAACACAGATGCAGTGTTATAGTGAGTACTTAAGTGTAATACTGTTAAAATATTCACAGATCAGTAGCCTAGTAAGTACCTATGAACTTTAAGGGGAACATTACGTAATTCCCTTTATGTTTTATCCTTTTTTTGTGTGTCATGAATTGCCACTTTTGGAAATTGGGTGCTCTCGTCATAGGTATTTTAGCCAGGATGTCTGCGACACTCACACCTCCTGAATTCAGCTTTAGAATGTGGCTGTAGAGGTATGTCTTTCATAGGGCTTTCAGGGCCTATTTTAATATTACTACCATAATTAATGCCTTTTTTGTACAAAGTATTTTATGTCCTTAAATATTCTTTATTGCATTGTATTTTATAGTGTGCCTTTTCATATAGGCATTGAAATGGATTAATTCAACTGAGGTTACTTCTACTTGGTTAAAAGGAATCTGTGAAAACGGTGCCTACCCCTTTGCTTATCCATGTTACTTTACAGTTGAATTTCAAAGGTAGGGTTGAGAGTCAAGCAGAAGTGCTCAGTTGTCATTGGCTATGTTAGTGCCTTTTGGTATCAGATAATTTAATTAAAAACCTGCTGGCAGAGATACTTTTGACCATCTGTAGTTACAATAAGTTTTTAACCTAACAACCTTTCTGCCAAATGTAGACATCCCTTTGCAGGGATCAGCTACTTGGACAAATGTATTTCTGTTTCTTTTACAACATTCCTTTCTTTAGTGTCATGAGGTTAGTCTTCCCCAGGCTGAATGACCAGCTAGTACCATCTGGGGAACTCTTCAAAAGAGCATAAACCCCGTTTCAGGTGCAGAGAATAAGTTTAGTTTTTTCAGATTGCATTTGCTACCCATGTCAACCAGTAATATCTTCTGTCCTACAGTCATGCACTCCTATATGCTTTTATGTCCTTACTCCTCTGTTGCTGCTTTTCAAGCTTTCACTTCAGCGCCTGTCCCAGTAAGTAGAGAACTTTGTGTGTTTTTATGGAATCTTCACTTTAATTCACTGTAATTCAGTAGAACTCTGTCAAAACTGCATGACAGTTTGTTGACTTCTTGTATAGCAGTGAGCCAACATGCACTAAGCATGCTAGACTTCTTTTTCGCTGTAGATCTGTTTTTTTAGGCAGGAGAACTAATGCCTTACTACTTAATTTTACACCCAAAAAGTTCCTGTAGCAAGGGATTCCATGGTTCAGTCCTACATGCTTGCTATCACCAAGCTGGCTTTGGGGTCAACTTTTAAAATTTACTGCCCTAGTGGTTTTGATCTGTTTGAACTGTTTGAACTGTTGCTGTGGCTCAGGTAATTTTGCAAGGTGTTCAAAGCTTCAGAGGATTCATTCGGAAGGTTACTGTCTGTTAGTATAGCAACATGATCATGGCATTTCACCTTGGCAAACCGAGGTTGTTTGGTTTTATATGCACATATAGATAAATGGTAGGAGCTTGTCATTGAGCAGTGGACAGACCGGTCTGACAACCTGTCATTTGTTAGTACCAAGTTTCCTGGCAGACGGGTTAAATTGTACTGAGCCTAGAAATGCAAAGTAGGAAATTTCACACATTTTTCTTTAAAATATTCTTAATTATTAATGTTTTGTTCTCCTCCCCTCCTCCGTGCCGCAGGACTCTGCTTGATGGCTCACCATACTTTAATTTAATCTGCTCATTTGTTCCAAGGGTGGTAGGACCTAGTCATCTTCAGGCTAGGAAGAGAGCTCAACCCATTTTTTCATGCCCAGGAAACCCCAATGACCTGTCAGCAAAAATTGTGTGGTAGAGAGAAGCCTGCCCTTGTCCCCACTGTGATGTTTCTATACTTACTGCATCTGTTAGGTGAAGGTGAAATTAAATGGTGTGCATGCTCCCCCGTACCACAACTTTTCCTCTTGGCTCAGCAGGTAGTTCCCTGCCTGACACCACATGAGCCAACACAACCTCGCTAGGCAGGCACGTAGTAAACCCACACCTTTCACTGTGTATCACCATTGCCACGAGCCTAGCAGCCTTCCTTTCCTCTGGGATGAGGGATCTGGTGTCAGTTACTCACAACAGTCATCCACTGCCCCATTTCTCCAGGACCTGTGCCTGGGCAATTTTTGTGGGCTAGGCGTGTAAAGGTTCCATGCTGTTAGCCTAGTACACACCTATAAACCTGTGCAGTTAGTTAAACATAGGCTGCTTAGGCTGTATCTCCTCTATGCAGTGATACTGGTTGAAAGGTTATGCTGTCTTAAACTGAACTTCTGGAGCTTCCTGGTTAGATAGCATACCCTTCTCTTGAGGGAAAAGTCTTGTGCAAATTTTATTTTCTGTTAGTGAAGTAGGCAGGTAGACTGATTGGCAAGAGGCACTTGTCAGTTGTGTCACAAGATTTGTGACATTATCAGTGCTGTTCCCCTTTGTACATTTTTATTCATTCTACACATGAATGTTGGAGCATTCTACACACACACATGGTTGTATAAATACAGCACAGTCACTGAGAACTTGCCTTTCTTTGGTTCCCGTGCCTACATATCATTGAGTGGCTACCAATGCCTATTCATTCCCCATCGGTAGAGTGAGAGCAGTCCATGGTGTAATCATCATACAGATAGTTTTCAGGGGTGTTTTCTGTTTTGGCCTTTGTCCTGTTCATGGTTCCTGACTTGGATACTAACGTCATCATGGGGACATCCTATGGCCTACTTCTGATGTGTGCGCTCCCATGCACCCAGCTCTTAGGGCTGCTTTCACTGGCTTGGGATTGCCAATTTGCATTTCTCAGTCCTTCAACCACTAGTTGCGGGTTATCCTTTACTTGCATGGAAGCAAACAGGCCTACTGCGACTGCCATCATCCCCACCCACCAACATGGGCGACCAGAGCAAGTTTACTCTCATTCTCCCCTGTCCAGCTGTTTGTGCCCAAGCTATTTTTTTGAATTCCAGTCACAATTTGGTTCCATCCAGGGTTTTCAGGAGTGGGGGATCATGTTGTTTTGTTCTCCACTGAGCAGTTTTCTGATGGGGAAATCCTTCACAGTAGTAGCTACCTGCTGAGTGAGAATACATTTAAATGTAGTATGGACATGTAGTTACCAATTTTATCAACAGAGTAAGAGCAGTATCTTTAAGCACATTTATGATTTGCCTGCCATACCTTCGGAAGGAGAGGTCTGCTTCTAGTTTGCATCTGTCTAGATTCAAACTAGGCAAGCTAGTATTAACTTAGCATTGCTATATAGATTTTCCAACAGTTTTCCTCGAGTGGCTGTATTTTTTTCCTTGTCCATGAGCATTTTTAACCCTGTAACATGTAAAAACTGTGGGAGGAAGGGGATGCTGCTTGTCTAGTTTATGGGCATGCAGACATTGTCATGGTACTGTTTTTTTTGGGGGAGGATAGCATATTTTCAAATAATTGTTAAGAAAAAAGGATTGAAGCAGTACCATTTCTGGTGGGAGAACCTAAGTGAAATGTTCTGAAGGAAAGACCGATGTTACATGAGTCCAAGTAAAAGTTTGATAGATTTGTAGTCATCACCTTTTTCCTTTATGGTCTACATTAAATGCTGTACAGTGATTCTGCAATTACTGTACTTATCTGAATTTCTTTTTCAGTTTTATTATGGTGCCACATAGTCCTAGATTTATCACATGTATTGAATCACCATCAGGTCTAGTCACTGGCTAGTTAACCCTGTGTTTTGTTTCTTTACAGGAAAAATAGCATTTAATTAATTACTAAAAGCATTATTGATGCCAAATGTGCATGAAAGACTACACATTCTGTTTTCCCATACTTGGTAGTGACATGTCAGACACTGTTCTTAATGCAGTTGCTTGCCAAGTTTCTGACTTCCCTTTGTAGTAATTTTTTAGTACTTTTTGGCCTTATGTCACTGAAGCAGTGAAGCCTGTAACCCCCCACTGAGCCAGTTGTGCCTACTTCCTGGTGTCTTAAGACACCAGGCACAGGAGATGCTGGTAGTCTGAGATGCTGAGCTGAGTGTACTGAGTTGGAGTGCAGTGCATTCCTTAACAGTCTGGTAACAACACACACACACACCTATCTTCCTTCTTGCATGTAATAGAGCACATACATTTAAACTAAGACAGAGATGACATTCACATTGACCCTTCACCTTGCATGGCTGAGATACCATTGGTGGCTCATTGTGTCTTGTCCCCTGTGTAATCAAAAGCAAGCAGTCTGGATAATCGTGGAGCTCAACCCTATATGCTCATTATATGTTCCACTGTCCATGTAGAGAAGTTGTAAAATCAGGATTAAAAAAAAAAAAAACTTGTGTATATAAAAATACTTGTGTGCGCACATATGCACACAAAATGACAAAAAAAAAATAAATAAATGTTTACCTATAGAAATAAGCCAGACCACAGTTATCTTGATGAGTGCTTTAGTCCTGGAGTTAAACTGGTTATGTTGGATGGGCCTTTTGATGGCAATATAACGGTCAAGTGAAATGGCACACAAATGCATGATGGAAGCCGTTGAAAATAGAACATCAAGAAATATCCAAATAGGGCAAAGACCTTCAGGCAGAGGCCACTTAGAATCTGAAATAAGAGTACAGAATCAGGAAGAGAAATTATCAGCATTACAGACGTGAATGCTCTGTTTCTTGTTATAGTTATGGATTTTAGCTGAAATCTTTTTTTAAGTTAATTTTTTCCCCAAAAATACAGTCGCAACACTTAAAAAGATAAATGACAACACAAATAGAAGTTCAAAAATAAATAACCATGACCAGAAGTTAAAAGCTAAAATAAAAAAATCTAATAAGGTCATTTCATGTTCTTGGCTGAATTTTAGACACATTTTAAGAGCAGGCCGTAATCTTGCATAAGATTCAAAATAACATTGGTATAAGCCAGTAATATCCATATATTAGTAAAAACAGTTAACTAGAAGTAAAATTTAAAAATTATTAGATTTAGTTCATTATAGCTAAATGGATTTTCAGCAGTTTGCTTCAGTTTTCTTCCTAGAATAGATGTTTCTGCATTTGTTAAGTTGCTTTGTATGCCCAATACTTTACTTCATAGGTGGGATAATGTTGAACAGGCTCAGTCTTGTCAATGTGTGATCCAGCTTGTTGCAAACAACGAACCAAGTTGCGCCCAGCTCTACAAATCTACCAATGAGTGATCAAGGTTCACATCTCTTTGTAGAGGTTAGGCAGACATTTCATGGGCTCAAGGAGTCCATAATCTGAGAGAGAGTTATGTACTCACCATAATGTTTCATCTGTGTTGTCCATTTTCTTTTATCCTCTACATATGGGTTTGGTTCCGAGCCTTGGAACTGACTCTGTCATTACTACAGCTCGCAAAAGCCAAAAACTCTAAAGCTAAACTCTTACCCACAGTGCTCCTCTCCTAGTTACCTCAGATCTCGTTTACCACTTTTCATGGCAGAAGCACTCGCCATTACTTTTGAGATAAGTTTGAAAGAGTTTCTGCTGCTTTCTCTCATCTTTAGTCATTTACCTACCCACTTCTTTCTCACACTTTTAAATTTACCCTCTCCTCCTCCACTGGCTTCAAAGGGTGTCAGAAATGCGGGCCCAAAATTCCTGTGTCACGCACACATTCGCTGTGTTTTTATTGTCTAGGTCGTGTTCACCTTCAAGAGGACTGCTTTATTTCCCACGGTTTGTCATAGGGCACTAGTGGAAGACAAACTTATTTTGAAGGGAATGCTTCCATCAGCCTTCAGTGAGGCCTTTTTCGGTGCTAACAAAGTTCGGAGTAAGACTGATGTTTCTCCTTCCTCATCTTCATCTTCCATAGTTATGGAAAAACCAAAAAAGAGAAGCCTATCAGTGCCTTCCACTCCGGCGGCACCATCCTCCATAAAAGGCTAAGTCTTTGGGTCCTTTAGAACCCTTGGTACCGACTGAATCCTGTACTAAAACTTCGGTCATGAAAGGACATACAGAACCGAGTTTATCAGGTTGGATAGTGTCTTTGGCATCAAGCATTTTGATGCAGGAGCACTTAGATTTTTCAACACCAAAACGTTTGGGGCAGAGATATTTTCTGTTATCAATATTGAGGTAAACAAACTGATGAGACATCTGTTATACATCTTCCAATGATGATATTCACCGTCTATCGATCTTGTTGCAGGAAGGCCATCTTCGCCCTTTTTGGAAAGACCAAAAATGCCGCCCTCCTTTTTGATCCATTTCACCAAGAGCTTAACTGAAGATGATATGGAAATGCTGGGTGAATAAGATACTCTGGGCGAGAGGGTTGCTGGTACCTCTTCAGCCGTAGCCCCCTTGGGTATGGGAGACTATTCTTCCTTTACCCCTCCAGGTTTTCCTCCTTTGACTTCTTCGGAAGCATTGGAGTTCTTGGTTCCAAACTGTCCATCTCTGACTGCATCTGTTCTGGAGATATTCCTATCCTATTTTTGGAGGTCTTCGGTACTGTCTGATTCGGAGGCTTCTCGGGGTCGAATATGTCCTGCCAGCTCCTAGGGGGAGTGAGTTGACACCCATTTTTTTGGAACTAACTTTGCACCTTGGGGCTTTGGCACGTTTCAGTTTGGCTCCAGTCTCAGAGGATGTCTTCTCATCGCGGGGAGAGGCCGTGGTTCTGAGGCAGTATTCCTCAGTTAGGGGTTCCCTTCCATCTTCGGGGGGGGGGGGCTAGCTTCCAAAGCCATAGGGAGCTCTGACTGCCGCACTCAAACAGTCGTGACCTTCCACTTCAGAGCTAGTGTCCCTTTCCTCCTCACGCCCAGATATTCAACCTGCACTGCTACTGAGTCAGTGAGTGCCAAGACCACAGGAGTCTCGAATAACAGTTCTCTTCTTCTGATACCTTGCCAGATAACCCAACTGAGGAGATCCCTAAGAAGAAAAAGTGAAAGAGGAAGCACTTGGATTCCCCAGAGGAATCTATCACCAAAGACAGTGATTTTGATGAACGTGAGGGATTCCCAAGGTAACCCCCCTGATATTTCCTTTGGAGACATCCTGGAAATATTTAAACAGAGGGGTGACTTGAAGTCCCAAAATCCCTCTTCTGAGTAGTTGGTGTACATGCAACCCTTCAGCACGCAACCCTCTACCTCTTGAGTGACTCCACCCACTGACAAGCTCATTCAGTTGATCTCTCAGCAGGTGTGGAAGACCCCCTGACAGTATTGAACCTGTCCCCAGTAGACTTGACAAAGTTATGTCCATCCCTGAAGACAAACTGGTCTGGGATAAAGCCGTTGCCATTGTCGTGGCGGCAGCTGCAAAGAAGGAACTGGTCAAGAGAGTTCCTCTGTCCATCCACCCAACAAGGAGCCTCTGGTGATGGATAGGTTTGTGAAGTGGTTCTCTGCTTCATTGACCATTACTTTAAGGTCCTTGAATTTTTTGGCACACTTCACCATATTTCAGAGGGATCTAGTCAAGGAGTTATTGGATACCCTCACAGGAACCGTTTCTGAGGACATCTAAGAAAATGTGGCTTTCCAGTTGGCTACCCTGGAGTCTGTGTTCAATTCATCCATGAGGCTCATCATTCATGCAACTGAAGGGACCACCAGAGCAGCTGGTTTAGGTGTTGCCACTAGGAGAGACAGCTGGATGTACCTATGTGACTTTGCTAATTCATTTAAGTCTTCATTTGTCAATGCACTCTTTGACAAATTGTCCTTGTTTGGCCCAAAAATTTGAGCAGCTTTATCCAGGTGTGAGAAGGATGGAAAGACCCTTTCTGCGGTGGGCATACTTTTTTCCACTCTTCAATGACCTTTCTCTAGAAATCAGAGAAGCAGTGGAAAAATGTGGTTCAGAAAGTCCCAAGGGCCTTTTTAGGACACATGGA
The DNA here is from genome assembly GCF_019279795.1 of Protopterus annectens. Lineage (NCBI taxonomy): Eukaryota > Metazoa > Chordata > Ceratodontiformes > Protopteridae > Protopterus > Protopterus annectens. The sequence goes on along the minus strand of NC_056734.1, from coordinate 989,364,805 downwards.
GGTAGTTCCCCCTGTGGGCTGAAGGGTGGAACTTTAATGGAAGATGCCGCCTACATGGCTGAGGTGGCCCACAAAATCAGGGTTTCAGGGATTTTTTTATCTGTTAAATCCTGGCAGTGCTCTTGAAAAGGAGGCCTGATTGTTTTCCTCTGGATGCATTCGGGGGATCCATCCCTGCACAGAAATGCCTGGCTACAAATAACTTTGGATGCTTGGGTGCAGAAGATTATATCCATAGGCTATACAATTCCCTTTTCCCTTCCTCTTCCTGCATGAAAAGAAAATCCCTGATGTTACACCCAGTCAGAGGGAACAAGCAGTTCTAGAAATTCAAAAACTGCTGGGAGTCAAGTCCATTCAGACCAGAGAGAGTCCGGAATTTATCCAAGATTCTTTTTAGTGCCAGAAAAGGCAGGGGAATGGAGACAAATTTTGGATCTAAGCTTACTGAGCAAATCAGTTTGTCAGACCAAATTCCGGATGGTCATGGTACAGTCCATTTTTCCATTTTTGGGAAAAGGTGATTGGATGTGCTCAGTAGATTTTAAGGATGTGTCATGCCATATAAAGATGGACAAACTATCTAGAAGATTCCTCCACTTCCAGCTGTTAGCCTATCATTTTCAATTCAGAGTTCCGCCCTTTGGTCTCACCACAGCTCCCAGGGTGTTCACCAAGTATTTGGCAGTAGTAGCAGCAGCTCATCTGAGACTGCAGGGATTCTGAGTGTTTCCGTACTTAGACGATTGGCTCATTACCATTCCAGCCAGACATCAGTTGATAGAAGCAAGCGACCATGTACTTCACGTTTGCCATTATCTAGGAATAACTGTAAAAAAGTCAAAATTGACCCCAACTCAGAATTTAGAGTTCCCTAGAGCTCTTCTGAATACTCACGTTTCCATAGATTCTCTCCCCCCTCTCAAATTACAGAAAATCAGAATTCAGGTACAGAAGCCAATCGGCAACAGTGAAGTAACCACTCTTCTAGTCCTTCAGGCACTGAGTTCTGTGACTGCAGCTATAACTCTTGTTCACTTAGCAAGGCACCACATGAGGATACTACAGTGGTTGCTAGCGTCTCAGTGGTCAGTGTTGCACCAACTCATGTCTGACCTGATTTTGATCACCAGTCTTTGCAGAAAAGGTTTAGCTTGGTGGATGCATTCCAAAGACATTATGCTAGGCCGTCCGTTTGTTCCATCACAACTCTGACCATAGTGACCACGGATGGCTCCCAGATGGTGTGGCATTATCGGGGCAAGACTGCCCAAGGCACGTGGTCCCCACAAAGGTCACCTTGCATGTCAGTGTACTGGAGCTAAGAGAAGTGCTTTTAGTGTTGCAGACCTTTCAGACTCCTCTTCCTTCAGGAGCAGTTGAGTCAAATGGACAATATGTCAGTAGTTTCGTACATCAGGGAGTAAACTCCTACCCCCTTTGTCTGGAAGCTGTGAGTGTAGCAGTGGTCAATCTCTTTCAACTGCTTTCTAATAGCAACCCACATTCCAGGGAGATCCAGTGTGATAGCAGACAAACTAAGCAGGTGTATTCTCCTACGTCATGAGTGGTGTCTCGGTCCAAAAGTCATGGAAAGGATTTTCCGTCATTGTGGCCAGCCTTCCTGCGACCTATTTGCCTCTCCTCTGGACAAGTGCAGCAACTACTTTGCAATGATCTCCCCTCTGGAGGAGTCACCGAGAGATCCTCTTCTCCACACTTGGGCCCTCTGGACTGCTATATGCCTTTCCCCCATTTCCTCTAATCCCGAAATTCCTATAGAAAGCAATCCGGTTGAAGAGCAAAATAAACCCTCATTGTACCTTTATTGGCCTTGACAAATATGGTTGCCTTTTCTGATTCAACAACCTTGGATTCTGGACCCAGCTCCAGGCCTTCTATCTTTTTCAGAGGGATTGAGCCTTCCAAGCCTTGTGAACCTCCAGCTGACAGCTTGGTTTCTCTAGTTCCATTAATAGCCAAGCATCCCTCACCCTCTTCCCCGGTACGTCATGTACTCTTAGCCTGTCACAAGCCAGCTGCCTGTAAACTGCTAGTAAATGGAGGAGTTTTACCTTTTTGGCTCGTGATGATAATATTGACCCTTTTTCAGCACCCGTTGATAAAATTCTAGAATTTTTTGCTTCACTTTTTAAAGCAGGTGCTTACCAGACTACTGTAGAAATTCAGTTAACTATTTCAGATTTCCATAATGGCTTTAAAGAATCCTCTTTGGCTTTTTATAAGCTCTGCAAGGCTGCCTTAAAAGGAGAAAAACACCCTTACAAAGATCCCACTTCACCTTGGGATCTCAGTTTAGTGCTACAAGCCAACGTTCAGCTGAATTCGAGCTGAAATTTTTTTCCTGGAAAACCATATTTTAGTGGCAATAACTTCAGCCAGAAGGATTTCAGAAATACAAGCTTTATCATGTAAAACCTCTTTTTCTGATTTTCCATAAAGATACAGTTTCACTGAGAACCAATCCTTCCTTCCTTGCCCAAGTTGGCGCCAGAGACCAATAGACCATTAATTTGCCAGTATTTTTGTTCTTAGTTTTACTAACAAAGATGAATACTGCTTACATTTATTGAATGTTGACAGACCTGTTTCTATCTACACAGAACCAAGAATTTCAGAAAATCTCTGACAGTTTGTCATTTTCATCTACGAGACTTGGCCAAATAATCAGCAAAGTGATACTAGCTAGATGACTCAAATAATGTATTTCTTTTATCTACAATAAAATGAAAATTAAGTTGCCTAGACCTTTAAAGGCACAATCTGCAAGAGCTGTAGCTACTTCAGCAGTATTTTCAGTCTAGAGCTTCTGTGGATGATATCTGCGCAGCAGCAACTTGGGCTTCCCCTTATACTTTTATTCCTCATTGCAAATTGGATCTTGTCTCCTGGGAAATTGTCATTCGGTTCTGTGGTGCTCAGGAATAATAATCCTTGAGTTCACCCAAGGTCAAAGGTAGCTGAGGACGCTGACTCATATGTCAAGGATGAAGTGAGAATTGACCTCATCAGATAAAGAAGTTATGTACTCACTATGTCCCATCTGTATTGTCTGTTTTCATTTGTTCTCGACTCCCCTCCTACCTTCCCCTGACCCATGACGTTTTTTTGTTGAACGGATAATGGGCACATATAAGACTGTTCTCTGTTGCATACCGCTTTCTCAGAGGCGATCTCTGTCTAACGTACAGAGCCATGTCTAACCCAGAATTGCTGAACATGCTCCATCTTAGCAAAACCAAATCTACTCGATCTACACGCTCTAGGGATATAAACCTCAACACAATGAATAGAACATGCTGGAGGGATAGATTCCCTTCGCAGAGACTTCCCTTACTATGGAACAGGGTCCCGATCTACATAAGACAGAGCCCCTCACTATCACTCTTCAAGAGGAACCTTGATGAGTGGATGGGTAACAGAAAGTTCATACCGGGGATCACACCAACAGCACTACTAGATAGGGGCCAAGGGTACTAGCTGCTAGTACAAGGGTCTAGGGAACTACTGAAGGGGCGGTGAATACCGCACAACGTGGCTGGGCTAATATATGCCTTCGGGCAGATAGCCCAGTACCAACCTATGAACCTATATCACGTATTATTATTATTATTATTGTTAAATGGGCCCAAATATTGTCTGTGTGAAGGCTTTTGGGGTTTATTCTTTCTGTCTGTCTTTTAGCAAACTCGATCTGAGGTAACTAGGACAGGAGCATTGTGGGTAAGGGTTGTGCTCGAGAGTTTTTGGCTTTTGCAAGCTGTAGTAACGGCTGAGTTGGTTCTGAGGCTCATAACTGATCCCATTAAGTCGAGGATAAATGAAAATGGACAACACAGATGGAATGTCAGTCTACAGGATAGAGTACTCTTCCACTAATACATCCATTGAATTAGCACCATTCTCCAAAAAGAGGTGAAAGCGCACATCAGAAAAAAGGTAGACACTGACATGATTAATATTGTGAACTGCCTTTGGTTCTAGGTCAGGGGGATTGTAAAGTGGCAAGTGTAGTCAAGGTCAAAGTGCACAAGGAAATGATCTGACAGTGTAACTCCTTCCACCACCAAGTTCATGATTGCCACATTCAGAGTTTGACCAGATCCAATTATGTCCTGGTTTGTGTGTTGCAGAGGTAATAACCATAGCAAACCCATCCATGGGCAAGAGACACTTTCTTCATTGACCCATAAGTTAGTCACAAGATGTAATTGAGGAAATGGTTGAACTCCTAATGGAATGTCCTTTCACTCCCTAGTGGATGGCAGATGAGAAGGAGAAACCTACAATTTGCTCCTGCAGCAAGAAGCTGTTCAAAGATCTTGGTCTGTCTAGTGTCCACCCTGGTTGACCCATATCTGTCATTACTGCAGACTGCAACCTTGTTGCAGACTGTAACCTAATCCTGTCTGACCTAGGGCAGTGTGTAACCGAGCGTCCTGGTGAACTCTCACCAGCTAGATTTGGACTGTAGTTTTTTTTCCACCAGTTCTTGGTTACAAAAGCTAGGAGAAGTCATTGAGTCCCCAAGTGATTTAGCTGTCCTGCAAGAAAGGTTTGTCTCAAGTAAATTAGTGCCAAATTCATGGACTTAAACTTAATTCTAGAAAAATGTATTATTGTATCCTTTGGGAAGTCATCTTTTCCAGGGGAAAAAAAAAACATTAACAGTATGCCTCAAAGAGTTGACCCAGACAGTTGTTTGGTATTTTTGAACTTGTGTAGACATTGACCTAACTTTTGACTGACTTGTATCCATTGTAAGAAAGTTCTTCTGTACTGTACAGCTTATAAACAGATTGTTTAGATCTAGGGATGTCATTGTCTTCCTTTACTCACTCCTCATTAGGCCGGTCATTGAATATAATGCCTCGTTTGGCATTTATCTGTTCAGACAGATGCAACAACTGGAACACTTACAAAGATACCTTACTAAAAGGATACAAGACCTAAACAATATGGCCTACATAGACCAACTCATAGCCTTGTCACTATACTGTATCCTGTAGACTGAGGTGACGTCTGACATACAAGGCATCCTGCAACCCAGTACTGCTGTATTTACTGTACATCAGCAAGTTAAATGGCATCAGAAGTACTCTTGTCTAAGGATCTAAACCTCTTCCGCAGTATCATCAGAATGGTTTGGAGGGACAGGTATATTTTGCAGAGGATACCGCTGCTCTGGAACTGTTTCCACATCCACATAACAGTGCTCGCCCCTGTCCATATTCAAGCGCAACATGGATCTATGGATGGCAAGCAGAAAATTTAACCCAGAACTGTCCCCTGTAGTAGTAATGGATAGAATAACTCCTAAGTACTTTATCCCATGCATGGTCCTCTCAAATCATCTATGGTATGATTCCAGTAATTCTCATTAAGAGTAATAAATAATTATCGACCATGGGATAGATAGATAAGACTAGTCTCTAACCAAATCTTCATCATCAGCCCCCCTTTTCCCATTTTTCTACATGGGGTCGAGGTATCGTGTTAACTGTCGCCAACTCTCTCGATTCAGTACCACACTCCTGCCTCCTTCAATGCTCATTCCTGACTGTCGCAGATCTTCTTTCACACAATCCATCCATCTCTTTGCTAGACGTCTTCGCTTCCTTTTACCTTCCTCCTGTCTGTCCCAAATCTTCCTCACCAGATTGTCTTCTGCTTTTCTACGTGTCCAAACCACCGTAATCTGTTCTGTTTGATCTTTTCTGCAGTTGGAGCCACTTTAGCAGCTTCTTCTCCTGTGTCCTCATTTCTTCATCTTTCCCACAGTGTGCATCCAGTCACTTTCCTCAGGCACTTCATTTCCATCACCTCTAGCTTCTTCTTCAACTGTTCTGCCTTTACTGCCCAAGTTAATGTACCGTACAATAGTACTGTTCGCACCACTGTGTTGTACACCTTACTTTTCAGCTTCTTTGTCATTCTTCTGTCATAGACTACACCTGATAATTCTATACCAGTTGGCTGCAGCCCCTCTGATTCTAGTTTTGACCTCTCCATTCAGACTGCCCTTCTTGTCAACTACTCCTCCCAGACACTTGAAGCTGTTTACCTGTTCCACTATCTTCCTTTATATCTCTATTCTCAGCTTCTTCTGATTTCCCCAATTTGCTGCCATTACCACAGTCTTATCTGTGCTTAGTTTCATCCCATGTGCCGTCAGATGAGCATTACATTTTCCTATCCTTTGCTGAAGTTCTAGCTCAGAATTTGCCTGTACTGCCACATCTTCTGCATACAACAGCTTTGTTAATCCTTCCCTTCCAACCTGTTTGCTAATGTAGTCCATCACCAGTATGAACAGCAGTCGGCTCAGAGCTAAACCCTAATATGCACCCACACCCACTAGGAACCCGTCTGTGAGCCCGAACACTGTTCGTACTTGGGTCATTTGGTCCTTGTACATAGCCTGCACTAATTCTACCAGTGTTTTTGGGACTTCACGCCATGGCAATACTGCCCAGATCAGCTTTCTTGGGACCTTGTCATATGCTTTTTCCAAGTCTAGGAATGCCCAGCTGGACTCTCTCCTCATCTCTAGCTTCTCAAGTATCCGTCTCAATGCAAACATCGGGTCAGTTGTGCTGCATCCTGATCTGAATCGAAACTGCTCATCTCACATTCTACTACTGTGCGTATCCGTTTATCAATCACTTTCTCCAGAAAGGTCTAACTAAATGGGATAGGTTAATTAGAGTACAGAAAAGGGGAATTGCCTAGACTTAAAAATGGCCCTCAAGGGCAGCTAGCCTAAGACTTGCCTATGAACTTGTAAAAGCAAGGTCAGCATCATGCAAATAATCTGAAGTGATGTCTGCTTGTATACTGATCTCACATAGTATTACAGTGCAGAGCTTTAAAAGGTCTGAAAGAGAAGTGAGTTCCTGCTACCTCCCCTCGATGATCCATAGAGACCCTGAATACTGTGAGTCAAGAGCTCTCTACCCCAGACTAGTATGGATCTAGTAGCTGCCCCTAATAGCCACTTGTATGGCCACTCCAGTACTTACACAGTCAATGTCTACAAAGACCAAGTGTAAGTGTGGATAGTTTAGGTAAAATGAAGTGTAATGCCAATAGCAGGTACCTGTATATAGCTATGTTAAAATGAACTTTATCACTAAAGTAATGTTAATGGCAAGGATGTGGTGTGCTTGATAATGGGGAAAAAACGGATGTAACAACCAAATGAAAATTAGTAGTTAACATAATCAGAGCTAAATAAGTGTAAAGTTTTCTGACAGCAGTCTGAAACGCAACAGCCTCAAATAGAATTTGTTGTAAAACGAAACAGTGACAGAATAAGAAATACACCATTATGTTGGTAGTGAAATCGATAGAACCAAGTGAATGATTCTTAAAACCTGTAGTTAAGGTGCACTAAATAAAGTTAAAAATAAACACAAAGGAGTATTAAAGTATCACAGAGGTCAGAAAAACCCAACAGTCTCTGGTTAAATTAACTGTAAAGCAAAGCAGTAAAGGAAGCACATTTGAGTTGTGTAATAAATTTGGTTCATTTCAGTAAATGTCCCTTAAGACTTTCCTGTAGTATACATTGAATAAAATGAAATGAGCATAAATGCATTGCAACAACAGAAAACAGTTAAATAAAACAAATAAATGCATGACATAAATCAAGACTGTTCTTAAAGGTAGAAGAGGTTAAAATTCTAGTATTGTTTTTGTAAAAATATGTGAAACTCTTGAAGAGAAAGGTTGAAGCAAATGCTTTGTGAGCTGTACCATTAGCTAGGGCTCGGTGACATGGAGACTGGTCTCCTAAAAAGCACTTATCCATGTTTCCACTCTCTAACACTTCAGTCTTTGGTCAAAATACTGGACATGAATCCAACAAGATAGCAGTGACATTTGCAGTAAAAAAAAAAATAATAATGATCCTTTCCTGGGATGTCTGGACATAGAAAGTCTGAACCTGAGAAAGCTCTCTTAACAGACTACTGGTATCCACTTCAGTCATATATGACCTTGGTCCCCCTGGGGCCTTGACCAGCTCTCAGCAGTCTCATCAGCCTCTGGCAGCTGATATGTGGAATGGTTGTCGGAGTAACTTGAAATTTAAAAACTCCTCATGTAAATACCGATATCTGCTCTCATCCAGTCATCCGGCCGTGGAAGTGTCCATGCTGTCAGCTGAACTGTGCTAAACTTCAGCAACACCTCTTTGTCATCTTAATAAGAGGTCTTCAAGGTAGTCTGCCTTTAGAGCTCCATCACTTGAAAATATTTGTTCTTGGGATGGGCTGAATAACTACCTTTGCTATAGAACTTTTAGGGTTGCTTATTCTTCATACCTCTAGTGTCAATACCTTCTATGCCAATTCCCTCTAGGGATCAATACCAGGGATTATGTTCTCAGTTTTAATTAACTTAGCCCAAGATCTCCTTGGGTTAAATGTTAGTATCTGCATATGTATCTTGTATATATCCTACAGATGTTAGTATCTACATGCAAGTTTACTGAGACTTTGTCATTGTTTCATGTAAGTATAGATGTTAAGTTGTCAATCTCGCCTTCATTCTTGCTGGATGAGTTCGGAGCCGAACCTCTGCTCCGACTCTGCCTATTACTAAAGCTCGAGAGCTATTTTTACCGGCTCGAGGCTATACTATGTCCCATAATGCTAGGCGTCATATACCTAGATCTCGTTTGCCGCTTCAGCTACAAGGTTGCGTTTTCACCGGCTCCAGGTCGTATTTAAAAATTTTGTATCTACAGTTTTTTTTCTCATCAGTTTATTTAATTACTGTTTACAGAGTAGCGACTAGTTTCCCTACCCCTTTTCTGTAGTTTTCCCTACCCTTTTTTCCACCCTTAAGGTGGACGGGCCTAACCCTCCCTTCAGTAGTTGGTATAGTTTTCCCCTTAGTGTGTGGAATTTCTGTCTTCTTTTTCCTTGTTAGCTTAATTTAAATTTTTTGTTGAGTGTGTTAGTGTTCTTGTTTAGATTCTTTGTCTCGACCCTGTGGTATCATGTCCAAAGATACCAAGGTATCGGGATTCAAGAAGTGTGACTCGTGCTGTCAGAAGATGTCTCTGACAGACGGTCACACTTCTTGTGTGTTTTGTTTGGGCCCTCTGCACCTGCAGGACTCTTGCTCCATCTGTCACGCTTTTAGCCACAGAGTCCTGCAGGAACGCAAAAATAAGCTCATTCTCAGAGGCTTATTAAAGCCTGAAGGTTCTCCGCCCAAGCCTATGTCTGGAAAACCTTCAAAGCCCGCCAAATCGTCGGCTCCAAGTTCGGAGCAGTCGCCGAGCGGTCCTCTTTCTGCCTCATCGGTTCCAGCTGGAACAGATTCATCGAGGTCAGTCAGCTCTGGCTTTGGTGTCGGAGCCGTCCCCAAGCCGGAAACGCTCCAGGTCTCCTTCATTGGAGTCTGTTAGATCGGCTCCGAAGTCCACCTTGCTGTCGGAGCGGAGCCATAGGTCTCACTCCTCCAGGTCTTCCAGGCTCTCGGACCGTGACCTCGAAAGGGTAGTCAGCAGGCTTTTAAAGTCGCAGCTGCTGGCTCAGTTATTGCATAGCCCATCTCAGCAGACAGGGGCTACCCCAACTCCTGCCCAAGTTCCTCCTCTGACTACTCTGCTGAGTTCGGAGCCGGAGGTCGTCGAGGTTAGTACCGTTGGGGTGTCTGAACCGATCCCTCCGTTATTGGTTCCTTCGTCGGCTCCGATCCCTTCATTGGCTCCGTCCTTGGAGGGATCCGGGCGTCGAGACTCTCTCGTCGGCTCTGAGGGGGCAAGTGGCATCGGATCCTTGTCCGACCCCGTTCTCCCTCTCGGAGCCTCGGCGCAGGTGAGTTCGGCTCCGACTTCGGCCTCGGAGCCGTCCCTCTCTGTGCTGGGAGGAGCTCTCATCTCCTTGGAGCTGGGTCCCTCTTCCCTGCCTGACAGGGGCGCCTTTGAGGTCATGGGGAGCGTGCTGGCTCCCATACCGGCGCCACGGTCGGCCTCGTCGGCCCCTCCGTCCACAGTGCCTGCTTCGGCCCCTGCCTACCCTCCCGAACCCAAGCACGGAGAACCAACACTCCAGGCCACTCCATTGGGTGTTTCCTCCTCTTCCGAGGCCTTCCTTGACCCTGCAGGGGAGCCGCCTCGGAAGAGGACATGCAAGAGGAAGCATGTCGACTCCCCTGAGTCAGTGACATCTGACACCAACCTGGATGATTCGGAAGGGTCCCCAAAGTCCCCCTTTGAGGAGGTCTCCTTTTCTGACATCCTAGAGATCCTTAAACAGAAGGGGAACTGGTCCGCCCTCAACCCTTCCGAGGATGAGTCGGTGTACCTGGATGCATTCGGTTCTCGCCCTTCCACCTCCTGGGTGTCCCCACCTTTCGACCCACTCATGGAGGTGGTGGCTCGGAAGGTGTGGACGGCTCCGGATACTATGGAACCAACTCCCCGGAGGCCTACAAAATTTATTACAGCCCCGGCAGACAAGCAGTTTCTCTCTAAGGGCGTCCCCGTTGATGCCATGGTGGTGGCAGCAGCCACTAAGAAGGAGTTGGCTGACCCTTCAGTTACCTGTCCATCCTCCTAATAAGGAATCTAGGTCTATGGATAGGTATGGCAAGCGGATGTTTTCTTCAGCGACCTTTGCCATGCGGTCACTGAATTACTTGTGCTATTTCACCCGTCTTCAGAGACACCTCCTTAAAGATCTGGGTGATACCTTACAGGACCCAACAGCTGTGGGGTCTCAGGAAAAGATCAACTCTCAGCTGGGGACCCTGAACTCTATTGTCAACTCCTCCATGCGGCTCATTTCTTATGCAGCCGATGGAGCGATTAGGGCCGCAGGCACGGGCATTGCTCTAAGGAGACATGCCTGGATGCGGCTTTGCAACTTTGCTGACCCCTTCAAGGCGTCCTTCACTAACACCCCCTTTGACGGTTCTGCCCTGTTTGGACCTCAAGTGAAGGATACATTGACCAGGTGTGAGCAGGAAGGCAAGACTCTCTGCCGTGGAAGTCTGTTTTTCCGCCCCTTCTAGACCATACCCTAAGGGTCAAAAGGGCGGAAAGATGTGGTTCCGTAAACCCCAGGGAGTACTGCCTGACGCACGTGGCGAGCTCCCCTCCAGAGGCAGAGGAGGGAACAATAACAGACGCCGCCCTAGGGGCAGGGGGGGGGTCTGCAAAATCAGGGTAGCAGAGAATCTTTCTCTGACAAACCCTTCCAGCACCCCTGAGGAGCTGCCCGACTGTCCACCTTCGGAGGCAGTTGGGGGAAGACTTTTACTGTACCCAGAAGCCTGGCATTCCCTTACGCAAGACAGATGGGTACAGTCGATCATATCCGAGGGTTACAGAATCCCCTTTATCCACACCCCGCAACAACCAAAAGGGCCTCTTCCAGACGTTCCACCCGGTCCGAGAGATCAAGCAGCGTCAGAAATTTCAAAGCTGCTGTCAAAAAGAGCCATCCAGCCAGTCCCAGCAGACCAAAACGGATCCGGAATCTACTCCAAATTCTTTTTGGTACCAGAAAAGACGGGGGACTGGAGACCTATTTTGGATCTCAGAAGGCTGAACAAGTCTGTTCAAAGAACGAAGTTCCGGATGGTCACGCTACAGTCCATTCTAACCTTTCTGAGTCAGGACAATTGGATGTGCTCTGTAGATCTTCAGGATGCGTACTACCATATCAAAATGAACAGGCGCTTCAGAAGGTTTCTCCACTTCCGGCTGGGAGCCAGTCACTACCAATTCAGAGCCCTGCCCTTTGGCCTCACCACAGCCCCCAGCGTGTTTACCAAATGCATGGCAGTGGTTGCGGCTCACCTGAGACGACGAGGATTCCAGGTGTTTCCATATTTAGACGACTGGCTCCTTACTGCCACTACCAGGCACCAGCTACTTCAAGCCAGGGATTACGCTGTCCAAACGTGCAAAGCGCTAGGCATCTCTATAAACTTCAGCATATTACCTTCATAGGCACCGTGTTAAACACGGTGGAGTTGTCAGCAAAACTACCTACACAAAGAGTTTCAGACATTCACAGCCATGTTCAAATCCTACTACAGGAGGACAGGGTCCAAGCCCGATTTGTACTAAAAACACTTGGTCTAATGGCAGCAACAATCACCTTGCTCCCCCTAGCTCGTTTTCATATGCGGTTACTGCAGTGGATGCTTTTTTCCCAATTGTCCTTTCAGCAGCTTCCCATGTCTCTCAACATTCTCATCACTTAGTCATGCAAGAGACACCTCTCTTGGTGGATGGTCTCGCCTCAGGTGCTCCAAGGCAGACCTGTTTTTCTCCCCCTCTGGTTGCCACTGTGACAACGGATGCCTCCCTGACTCCCTGATCGGGTGGGGGGGGGGCATTTTCAGGGCAGGACAGTCCAGGGCACATGGCAGCCTTTCGAAAGCCACCTGCACATAAATGTCTTGGAAGTGAGAGCGGTACTTTTAGCATTGCAGGCCTTTCAAGACTCTCTACCCACCGGGACTATTGCAGTTCATACAGACAATATGTTTGTAGTGTGGTACATCAACAAGCAGGGCGGAACCAGGTCCTACCCCCTATGTCGAGAAGCACTCAGACTGTGGCAGTGGGCGATCTCTTCTCAACGGTTTCTGGTAGCAATGCATATCCCTGGGAAGTCCAACATCATAGCGGACAGGCTGAGCAGAGCCATTCTCATGCCTCACGAGTGGTCTCTCAACCAGATAGTAACGGAAAGAATTTTCAGAAGGTGGGGTCAGCCTTGCTGCGACCTTTTTGCAACACCTCTAAACAGCAAGTGCCCAGACTTCTTCACCCTCTTCTCTCTCCCAGGTCTACCCCCCAGAGACGCTCTAGTTCACGATTGGCCCCGGGGTCTTCTGTATAAATTCCCCTCCTTTGCCTTGATTACTCAATTAGTCCAGAAAGCGACTGCCTTGAGAGCCAGGATGATCCTCATTGCCTCTTACTGGCCTCGACAAATTTGGTTTCCATTCCTGCAACGCCATCTACTGGAGCAGCCCTGGCATCTAGACCGAGTGCCAGACCTTCTGACCCATCAATTGGGCGGGCTGCACCAATCCCTTCCATCTCTCAACCTCACAGCTTGGTTGCTCCACTTCCAACCCTAGCCAGGCTTCCCTTAATTTCTCAGTCAGTACGTGGTATCATCCTTGCCTCTCACAAGTCTAACACCAGAAGGACGTATGCTAGTAAATGGAAGCGTTTATCTATTTGGGCAAGGAAAAATCAAGTGGACCCTTTCACAGCTCCTGTCCAAACAGTTCTAGAGTTTTTGGCGGAACTTTTCCAAACGGGCTCTTCCTCAGCCACTATCAGGGTCCAGTTGGTGGCTATTGCAAATGTCCACGTTGGCTTGTCAGAGACCAGTATTATGTCCCACAAGCTTTGAAAAGCCTTTCTAAAAGGAACCCTATTACTTAGGCCCCCGGTTAAAGACCCTCCTCCACTGTGGGATCTAAATTTGGTACTGTCTTCTTTAATTCTTCCTCCTTTTGAACCAGCTGCTTCCTGCTCGTTAAAACTGCTCTCGTGGAAAACACTTTTCTTGGTAGCTATTACCTCAGCGAGAAGGGTTTCGGAACTACAAGCTCTCTATGCGCCCCCCTTATCTTGTTTTTCACAAAGATAGTGTCTCTCTTAGGACTAATCCTTCCTTTTTACCTAAGGTACTCTCTGAAAAAATCTGAATCAGACTATTGATCTCCCAGTCGTCTTCCCAAATTATACTGATAGAGCTGAGTGAAGACTACATTGTTTAGACGTTCACCGTCAACTACACTTCTATCTTGATAGAACTAAACAGTCGAGAAAATCAGAACAGCTCTTCCTGTCTTACGCGGAAGGAAAGCAAGGCCTTCCAGTTTCTAAAGTAACCTTGTCCAGATGGTTGACCTCTCATCACGTTAATCTATCAGTTGAGGCATAAGGAGCCCCCTACCAAGTCTAGAGCTCATTCAACTAGAGCATTAGCTTCCTCAGTAGCTTTTCAAGCAAGGTTACCTATGGATTCTATTTGTGCAGCGACCACATGGGCCCTCCCCTCATACCTTCATTTCTCATTACAAACTGGACATTGCCTCCAGAAGTCGGGCTGATTTTGGTTCCACTGTACTCAAGAGTCTGTTCCATTGAGCCACCCAGGACTAAGGTGCTAGGGACGCTGTCCCATCCAGCAAGAATGAAGGCGAGATTGACAACTTAACATTGAGAAGTTATGTACTTACCATAACGTTCCATGTTAGTTGTCTTCTTCTTGCCTTCTTTCTTGCTTCCCACCCTCCATCCCCCTAGCCTGAAAAGACCTAGAGTAGCTTGTGAGATATTTTTTGTCACCAGAGTTATCTTCTCAGCTAGCTCTCTTGCTCCCTTTTTGGTAACCTTTGTAAGAGATATATGTAGAAGAGCTTATTTTTACATATACTAGATAGTTTTATTCTTTTCTTGTGGTGGGACATGTATATCCATAGTGTTAGCTATCAAATGAGATCTGGGTATATGACGCCTAGCATTATGGGACATAGTATAGCCTCGAGCCGGTAAAAATAGCTCTCGAGCTTTAGTAACAGGTCAAGTCGGAGCCGAGGTTCAGCTCCGAACCCATCCAGCAAGAAAGAAGGCGAGAAGAAGACAACTAACATGGAACGTTATGGTAAGTACATAACTTCTCGTTATCATGAAGAACCTTGCCATGTATTAACTTTAATCACTTAAATACATGCCTGATCTGTGAAATAATAGGACCCCTTACCAATTTGGCAACTGTTTCCTTTTGCTTGACCAGTAGACTTTACTGCATATGGCAGGTATTTAGTCTCAGGAAGTGACAATAAACCTGTTTTACTTGTATCTCTCTGTTAATTGCTTTGCTCTGGCTATATAGAGTGATCGCACTCTGTTATAAATTGACCTATAAATTGACTTCAGGGTGGGTAGCCCTCTATGCTCTGCTTCGCTCCCCTATCCTGCCTCTAATTGTCACCCCCTTACGCTAATACTATACTTCCTACATGCACATTTCCCTTGTTCTTTTTCCAAAACTCTCCCCAAATCATCTTACTACTTCTGTACATACACTTGTTTCTTGTTTTCTACTTATCTCTTTTTTTTTATTTTCTAGCCCCATTCCCAGCTTATTTTCCCCTCCCGCACTGCTTTGCACTAAATCCATTTATAATCACACCCTCGCGAATAGCTTTCTATTCCACATTGTATCCTTTTCTTTTCCTAAGTAAACCCTCAGTTTTCTTACTACATCTATGTACTCTAGCCTTTAATACCCACCTACTCCTGTATTTCTGAGAATATACTAGGACAACCTGACACTCTCTTCTTTTGTAAACGTATAATTTCTTTGACTGGCTCTACCCAGTCCATTCACCCTCGCTCCACTTGGGCTCAATTTGTTCACCTACCCCCCCCCCCATATCCCCCCTCCCTACTCTCACTAATTTTAAACTTGTCCACAAAACACACCCTCTTAACTACTCATCCAGTCGCATTGGTCATACGCATAATTGCCAGTTAGCCACATACTACAACTCAGATTGTTTTCCTTAACCTCAGTACAACCCATTCCTATAGCAGCCACACCCTCATTAGCTACTCCCTATACCAATCACCAACACAACACTTAACTGCATATTAAATACCATCACAATGATGCTCCCACACTTCGTACTGTTTATTCTGCTGATTACCTCTTATTTTTCTACTTATCAAACGCCAACAGGTCATAACTATCTACTCCCCCACTAACCCACTCAACACCACACCCTATACTTCCTTAAACATCATATCTCCATACTAGGGTTGCCACCTTCTTTCACAGCTAAAACCGGAGCCACGCCCCACCCCCTCTCCCGCCAACATACTGCCTATTTTGTGATGTCACGACAGCATCACTCAACGGGAACGCCCTCTTTTTCCGTTCCCGCCGCCTGCTTTTGGCTGATTTGCTATGCTTTTCTGTAAAAAAAAAAAAAAAAAAGCATAGTAAATCAGCCGATTTACAAACTCCGATAGTCTATTTCCTTTTTGAAACAGAATACCGGAGTTTGTACAGTGTTTTCCGGACTACCGGAGAATCAGTTTGATTTCCTGATAGTCCGGAAAAAAAACGGAGGGGTGGCAAGCCTGCTCCATACCTTTACAACAACTCCAATACAGAACTCTTCACACTTAAATATACACACTTACAGTTAACCCCTCATTTACTGCACAAATAAATTAAACTAGTTATCAAACTCGCACACCTATTTCTATTCAGTTCTGCCCTGATCAAACTAAGTGGTGACATACATCCTAATCCAGGACATCAACCTCTTAATCAAACCGCTGCTTCTCCAAACAACCCTTACTCCCCAAACATCACTAATCTCCCACAAAGTAGCTCTGATCTCTTAATATTAAACATGAACCTTAGAAACATCCTAAATAAAACTCATGAATTTCATGCAACTATC
Source organism: Protopterus annectens (assembly GCF_019279795.1). NCBI lineage: Eukaryota > Metazoa > Chordata > Ceratodontiformes > Protopteridae > Protopterus > Protopterus annectens. Next base: position 989,348,311 of record NC_056734.1, on the reverse strand, counting down.
CCCCAGTACTCTCCTGAATTAGCAGTCCTAACAGAAATGTGGCTAAAACCCCATGTACTGGATAGTAAAATTCTAACAGTACAGTTTTGTACCTACCATAAATGTAGATGTTCGAAGATCCACATTGCTGCAGTCCTTACTTATGGGTAGTCCGCTGTCCTCGGTCGGCCCGAATACCAAAGTATTAGGCTGACGTCGGTCATGGCGCCTAGATCTGACATCAGAGCGTCAGGGTATAAAGGCGCATGACCGACGTCATATCCTCAGTCTTTTCTTGCCCCAGATGTCAGAAGACCAAACCAGAAAGGCCACAGCCAAAAACAGAATACCTCCCAAAAACATGCCCAACAACAACCATCACCTAAAGCATAGCACCAAGTCAAACTACAGTGGGGAAGGAGGGAGGGTAAATTGGACTGCAGCAATGTGGATCTTGAACATCTACATTTATGGTAGGTACAAAACTGTACTATGTTCTTCATCTGACATTGCTGCAGTCCTTAGTTATGGGTAGAATCCGAAAGCAGCGGGAAAGGGAGGATGGTAAAAATCATAAAGCATTAGGGGCCGCTAAAATGCCCTGTAAAATAGCAGTGGCAAATCCAGCCCTAGACTTAGAATAAAGAGGAAGGTGGTAATGTTTAGAAAAGGTATGCACTGAACTCCAAGTAGCTGCCTCCAAAATGTCTTTGTAGCTACCCCTTAGAAAGGCCGTAGAAGTAGCAGTAGCCCTAGTGGAATGAGGCCTGATTCCAGCAGGAATCTCCTTACCATGATGGGAATAACAGAAAGAAATACAAAACCCAATCCATTTAGAAATAGTTTGTTTTGAAACAGGTTTACCCTGTGAACCCAAAGCAAAAGAAACAAACAATTGCTGAGACTGTCTGAACTCCTTGGTTCTGCTCAAATAATAACGCAACTGCCTGTGAATATCCAAAGTATGCAAAATTTTCTCCCCTTTATTTTGGGGGTTTGCATAAAAAGTAGGCAAATGAATAGTTTGATTTAAGGCCACACTAGAAACCACTTTAGGCATAAAGGAAGGGTTAGTACGCAAAGATACCCTATCCTTATGAAAAATCAGGAAAGGCTCCACTGCCATGAGAGACTGTAATTCAGAAACCCTTCTTGCAGAGGTAATGGCCAACAAAAAAGCAGTTTTCAATGACAAATACTTTAACTCGGCAGTAGCTGCAGGCTCAAAAGGTTGTAGAGTAAGTTTTTCCAACACAAAATTGAGATCCCAAGCAGGAGTAGGAGCTCTACGTGGGGGTCTTATATTCTTTGCCCCTCTAAGAAATTGCTTAAACCAAGGATGAGAGAATAAAGGAGGGTCACAATCATAGTGAGCAGAAATGGCTGCAGCATGGACCTTTATTGAGGAGAAAGACAAACCCTTGTCCAATAACTCAGTAAGATATTGAAGAGCAACACTTAAATCAGGTTTGGAGACATCAAAGTCCTTTCCTTTGCTCCAAATAAAAAATCTCCTCCATTTATCAGCGTAAACCTTCCTGGTACTAGGCCTCCTGGCCTCCAAAATAACATTCAAAACTTGTTGTGGGAGCTGAGACCCTCCAGAGTCTAAAACAGAATATGCCAGGCTGTTAGATGCAGAGACTGAATCTTGACATTGAGGAAGTGACTGTCCTCTTGAGACAAAAGGTGCGGAATCAAAGGCAGAGGCCATGGAGGTTCTCGTACTAAACTCCTCAGTAGTGGGTACCAGTGTTGTCGAGGCCAATCCGGTGCTATCAAAATCATGGTTGGCTTGTCTTGTCTGGCCTTCAAAAGTACCTTGGGAAGAAGAGGCAGAGGTGGAAAGGCATATACATGCAGATTGTTCCAGCTGAATGATAGAGCGTCCACCTTCCAAGCTGTGTGATGAAACATTTTTGTGCAAAACTTTGGCAACTGGTAATTTAGTGGAGAAGCGAACAGATCTATGTCTGGAGTTCCCCATAACACTGTCAACTGTTGAAATACATGAGGATCCAATTTCCACTCGTGAGGATCCACTATTTGTCTGCTTAATACATCTGCTAAGGAGTTCTGTGCTCCTGGTAGAAACCTTGCCTGAAGATTGAGGTGTAGATTGAGAGCAGTTTCCCACAGAATCATCGCTTGCCTGCAAAGAGGGTAAGAATGGGTTCCCCTGCTTGTTGATGTACCACATGACAGTAGTGTTGTCTGTTTGAATCAACACCTGCCCTGGGTGAAGTAAATCTTTGAAAGCCATCAATGCAAACTGGACTGCTAACATTTCCTTCAAGTTGATATGCAAATGTTGGAGTTTGACAGGCCACGTGTTTTGCACCCATTTTCCATTGAGGTGTGCTCCCCAAGCCTTGTCCGAGGCATCTGTCGTTAGAATCTGACTCGCCTCTGGCCGGGTCACAGAGAGTCCCTTGTTTAGGTGACATTCCTGAGCCCACCACAAAAACTCCTTCTGAATGCAAGGTATTATCTGAATGACAGTGTCTAGATCTTGGCAGTGCTGTGTCCATACATTTTTGAGATACCATTGAAGCTTCCTCATATGCAATTTGGCATTGGGAAGCACCAGAATACAAGATGCCATGAACCCCAAGGCTTGAAGGACTGTCCTTGCAGTCAGCCTGGACCGTAGAGACATTTGATGGAAATAGAGATAGGCTTCTTTGTTTGTCCGGGGTCAAAAAGGCCATCTGGGAAGCTGTATTCAGTCTCACACCCAGAAAGCACATGTCCTGAGAGGGTACTAGACTTGACTTTGTTTCGTTCACAGAATACCCTAGGCATCTTAACACTGCCATCACATACTGTAGATGATGAAGAAGTTCGTCCTTTTCTTGTGCAATAATCAGGCAGTCGTCCAAATAAGGATAAATCTGTATTCCTCTTAGTCTGAAAAATGCTATCACTGGAGCCAGAACCTTTGTGAACACTCTGGGCGCAGTAGATAAGCCAAAGGGCAATGCAGAGAACTGATAATGTAAATTTCCAGCCAGCGCAGGTACCTCCTGCAACTGGGCCTGATAGGAACATGAAGGTAAGCCTCTTTGGATCCAGAGTAACCATCCAGTGATCTTTTCCCAACAGAGGTAAAAGTTGTTGTAAAGTCAGCATCTTGAACTTTGGAATGTCCAGGTAAGTGTTGAGGATAGATAAATCCAAAATTGGTCTCCACGTGTTCCCTTTCTTCGGAACTAGAAACAGGCGAGAATAAAATCCTAGGCCCATTTCTGACAGAGGAACAGGCTGTATAGCTCCTATTTGAAGAAGTAAAGAAATTTGTCTGTGAGCCTCTATCCTTTGCCGAGGAGGGACGTCTGGCATGCCTTTGAAAGGAGGCATGGTATGGAAATAGAACTTGTAACCTCGGTTTATAATGTCCAATACCCATTTGTCCTGGGTGACTAAATGCCAATTTTGCTTGAAAAGAGCCAACTTTCCTCCCAAAGGAGCTGCCAGGCAAGAACAATCTGGCAGCTGAAAATGCAGGTCATTGGGCCTGTTTACGAAAGGACTGGCCCCTGCCCTCACCAGCAGATTGAGCAGGCGAACTCCATTGTCTCGGCCTGAAGGTACTCTGAGTTCTGCCCCTACCACGCCTAGATCTACCCCTAGACTGAGAATCAGAAGAAGGGTACGTCCACCCCTTAGTAGGCCAATTTCTACTAAACTTTGGAGGTTGTACCTGCAAAAAATCTTTAACAGTCTGCATAGACTTAGCCTTGTCTTCCATTTTCTTTAAGACTGACTCCACAGGAGGACCAAACAAAACTTCAGACTGTAAAGGGGCATCCAGAATTCTAGACTTAACATGCTCAGACAAATTCTGATCCTTAAGCCAGGCGTGCCTACGAATAACTGAACCAGTGGCAGCCACCCTAGAAGAAGCCTGTAAAGCATCAAAACCACATTGCAAAGAGTGCTTACCCACCTGTTCAGAAACATGCACTAAATCCTGCAATTCTTTACACTCTATGCTTTCTGCCAAAGCATCCACTTTAGATCTTAGCTGAGAAAGGAGGAAATTCTGATACTTCAACATATGAAACTGGCAGTTCAAAGCTCTCATTGCTAAAGTAGAAGAGGTATACACCTTCTTACCCCATCTATCCAAAGCTCTAGCTTCCTTATCCAGAGGAACCGGATTCTTAACAACAGAGGCTCTAACACCCTTAGGCCCCTGACTAATAGTTTCTGGGTCCGCCCTAGGACTCTTATACAGATATTTATGAGCCTCAGGCACCCTGTAATACCTGTCCGGTTTAACTGGGGCAGGAGGCACAGAATCTGGATTAAGGGAAGCTTCCGAGAAAACATCTGAAACAACATCCAAAACCGGAGGTATAGCTAAGGGTCTATGCTGTGGTAAAAACAAGAACTCCCTAAGTCTCTTCCGTGAATCAGAGTAATCCTGTCCCTCCCACTTAAAATGCTCCCTCATGGAATGCAGAGTTTCTGAAAATGAAAAATCCTCTGGAGGAGAAGCAGGAGGAGTGGAATCCTCTGCATCAGAATAAGGAGGGAAAACTTGAATGTCTTCAGCAGAAGACTCTGAATCATCTGAGGCCTGCTCCAAACTTTCCAACTCTGGCTCCATCCTGGGCCTCTTATCAGGAGGGGGCATAGAACCTCTAATTAAAGTAATCAAATCCTCTGCCATTTTAAGCATGTGCTTTTTAGGCACAGACCCTGAAGAACCAGAACTGACACTAGAGGAAGGCAAGACAGACCTGCCCTTAGAAGGAGCCTTAGAAACAGTAGCAGAAGGCCTAACCACCTTAGGCATAGAAGGGAGAATAGTAACCTGAGAGGCCCCTTCAGCCTGACCTGCCTCCTGAGAGGCCACATCCTGTAAAATCAAAGTTTCCCCCTGGGACTCAACAGAAACTTCAGCCGGATCCACCTGTTCAGCTGTAGCTTCTAAAGGTCCGGCGTCCGAAATGGACGAATCATCCTGTCTAGGCTTTAAAGATTTGTCTTTGCGCTTCTTAGTAGAAGCAGGCGTCGGAACATCCGACGGCATATTATAATTACACCTCTTGCCAAAGACTAACCTAGCGCAATCTAACCTCCGTTTTATAGTGCGCTTATTAAACCTAGCACAAAACCGACACCCGACTACGTGCTCGGTCCCAAACAAGGAATACAAAGCGAGTGGTAATCCCTATGCGGTATCTGTTTCCCACAAGAAATACAATTATTCACTTTTTCTGACATCCGGTAAGTAACTGAGGCAAGAAAAACAAAATATTCTAGCGGGTACTTAGCCAACTTGGTATCGGTCTGAAACTCCAGCGAAAAATTTCAGAGCGCGAGCGGCACTTGCAACGCTGCTTCTGCATCGGACCATGCGGCAAAAAAGACTGAGGATATGACGTCGGTCATGCGCCTTTATACCTTGACGCTCTGATGTCAGATCTAGGCGCCATGACCGACGTCAGCCTAATACTTTGGTATTCGGGCCGACCGAGGACAGCGGACTACCCATAAGTAAGGACTGCAGCAATGTGAGATGAAGAACATCCATAGTTATAACATCCATAGACACTACAGGACTCCTAAACGAGGCTGCAGCATATACTGTCAGACTTGAAAGACTTCAAATCACCCCCTCAAGATCTCTTGAATTGTGAAATTCTAATCACCTGCCCTCAACTAAACTCCAACAAACGCATCATTATAATAGCTATTTATATACCTCAAGGTAACAACCCAGACTTTATTAAAGACCTACTTTGTTGGTGTGCCTCAGCTTTAGTCAAGAAACAATAATAATGGGGGATTTCAACATGGAGTAACCTCCATGGTTTGTCAAATTATACAGTCCCCTACCAGATTTGATAAACATAGCAAATAAAATCAGTCCTGGACTGAACACTTACAGACAAAAACCCTCTGTCACCAATCTTTCTCCCTGATGGTCTTAAGTGATCACCTACCTTCTTAGGCACCGCATTTGCCCTATTAAAAATATTTACAAACTTGTCTCCAACAAAAGTAATTTCTCCCCTGAAGTCTTCAAATCCCTCCTGCAACAATGTGACTGGTCCCCTTTAAAATATCTGCACCTTGACTCGGCTGTTCACTGTTTCAGTGACACTTTCCTCTGTATCCTAAACAATGTAGCTCCCCTTAGAAAGACCCGTTCTAACTCTATTTCTTACCAGTAACACCAAGCAGCTCCTCAAACAGAGAGCGTGCGTGCCTGGTCCCTATACCACAAGACCAGAAATCAAGACACTCTTTTTACCTGCAGTCAATTCTGGGACCTTGCCAAAAACAAGTCAGGCACAACAAAAAGCTATACTATACAACAATGCAACAGAAGCACCAAAACACTCCCCAGAAATTTTGGGTAGCCATCAGACTAAACCCTGGGCAGATCACAACCCCAGCTCCAACAACAACAAATTCAACAAATAGCATTGCCTCACAATTTAATTCAGACTTTACCAACTCTATAATCTCCCTAGTATTAAAAAAAAAAAAAAAAAAAAAAGACCCCCCCTCCCCCACCATCTATTCCTAATGAATTAGACAGAACCCTGAATTCCTTTTCAGTCAAACCAATTCATACTTAATGCCATCAGAAAGGTATCATGTGAAGTTCCTTCTTACCTTCATTCTCACCGATGGGTTTGGAGCCGATCCTCTGCTCCGACTCAGCCAACTGCTAAAGCTCGAGGTCTTCAAACAGCTTGTGGCCTACTCCCTGTCCCATGATGCAATAGTGCTTCCCTCAGATCTTGTTTGCCGCTGCAACAGATCGGGTGTTCGTTGAACAGCTCTAGCCAGTATTGCAAAACTTTGATAAATTTTTTCCTGGATAAATAATTTTTCATTCATGTTTGATGGTTGTAGATTACATTTAGCTTCTTGAGACAACTTGTCTCCTTTATTGGTGATAGTTAGTGATAACTAAGAGTGCATTCTCTTTTTTTCTTGAGGCAGTTTTTTTTCTAGGCCTATTTACAGTTATTGACACTTAAGTGTTTAGATTTAGATAACTTGCTCCCCATCCTTTCTGCTTAGTGTGCTGTGTGTTATACATAGTTGTCATAGGTTATTATAGGCGAGTTTAGACCCTCTTATTGAGGCTAATTTTGATTTTATATATATATCTATATCTATATATATATAATTTGTGTGCTGTGTGTTATACATGCATGTATTTATAGAGTTAGTTTTCTACTTTGAATAAGCTAAAGTGATGTCTGAAAAAGCAAAATCTGGGTTTAAGAAATGTCCGAAATGCAGACAGAAGATGTTGCAGATGTACATACAAATTGTGTTTGTTGCTTAGGTGAGCTTCACCTGCAGGAAAATTGTGCCATCTGTCACTCCTGTAGCACTCGCGTTCTTCATGAACGCAAGAGTAAACTCATGGCAAGAAGTCTCTTGAAATCCTCTTTTCAAGAAGCCTTAGACAAGGACAAGTCCACTAAGTCTTCTAAAACTGTATCTACAAGTTCATTGTCGGGGTCAGAGCCAAAAAGGGCTCATCGGCTTCCACATCTAAGTCTAGTAAGACTTCCACCTCGGCTTTGAAACCTATGGAGTTGGATGTAATTGTAGTCACTAGGAGCCTGTCCCCAGCATTGGAGCTGGTATCTCCCACTTTAAAGTCTCCTATTCTCTAGTCTGAGACATAATCTATTGCTTCCCAGCCCACAAGACTATCGGATAAGGCTGTGGATCAAGTGGTACAGAGACCTTTGAGGTCATGGGCACTAGCTAAAATTCTATTGGGTTCCAACCCTTAGAGCTTCAGAACAGACCCAAACTCTACCTGTTTCTTCAGTTCTTCCTCCGATTCGACCTGAAGTTTTGGAGCTGGAGTATTCAGGACAGATGATTGTAGAACCGTCAGAGCTGACACCCATTGGGCTTTCGGTTCAGACTACTCTGACTTCTTCGGTGCCTACCTTGAGTCCAGGAGCCAACACTCACTGCTCTGGTCCGGAGATGATAGTCATACCGATCTTTTTGTGACAACTTTGTCTGTCAGGGCCTCTGCTCAGGTGAGTTCGACACCTACCTCAGGCTTGGAGCCTGCCTGTTTCTAGGGATCCAGGCATCTCTTCGGACCGGAGCTGCAGGGCTTTCGATGCTATGAGGAGAGTGTTGTCCCCTTGGGCATCCACGTCATCGATTCCAGAAATCTCCTCCCCTAAGATTCCTGTGTCTGTCTCTGCTTCACTGATCCCTCAAAAGTATAGAGACCCTGAGTCCCAGGTCCCCCCATTGGGTGAGCCCTGTTCTTCCGGGACCTCCCCAGAAGCTCCCTCTGAAGAGGTTCCCAAGAAGACTACTTGCAAGAGGAAGCATCTGGATTCCCCACAGGAATCCATCACATCAGATATTGACTTAGATGAGTGGAAAGCGTCCCCACCGTCCACTTCGGAAGATATCTCTTTTGGTGATATCTTCGAAATCCTAAAACAGAGAGGTGGCTGGAATCCCCTTAACCCTACTGATGATGAGTCAGTACTCCTGAAAGCGTTTGGGTCTTAACCCTCCACCTCTTGGGTGACTCTGCCCTTCGATGAGTTGATGGATCTTCTCTTTCGAAAGGCGTGGGAGTCTCCAGATACCATTCCAGAGTTTCTGACTAAACTGTTTCATGAAGGAGTTGCTGCAGCAACCCTGAGATTTGAATTGGCGGCAATCTCTAATTTTCGTATTGGTGATCAACAGACTCCCATCATGTCACATAGGCTTTCTAAAGCATTTTTTAAGGGTACTATTCACTTGAGACCACGTATTAGAACCCCATCTGCTCCATGGAGTCTCAATTTTGTGCTCTCATGGATCATTTTTACCCCCTTTTGAACCTGCAACATCCTGTGATTTGAAATACCTATCTTGGAAGACCATTTTCCTAGTAGCTATTACTTCTGCTTGAAGGAGTTCAGAACGACATACCTTGTCCATCAAAGCCCCATACTTGATTTTTCGTAATGATAGAGTAACACTAAGAACAATTCCTTCCTACCTAAGGTTTGTTCCGAAACGAATCTTAACTGGACTATAGAATTACCTTTGTTTTTTTCCCAAATATACAAACAAAATGGAACACATGTTGTACAAACTTGACGTTCCATAGGCAACTTCGATTCTACATAGGACTAAGGATTTCAGAAAATCAGATCAACTTTTTGTCTCCTTTTCAGATTCAAATGAAGGGTACTCTGGTGGTAAAAACCACTTTATTAAAATGGTTGTCAGATTGCATTTCTTTCACATACAACTCTTCACAGATTACATTAAATCATAAAGTCAAGGCTCACTCAACCAGGGCAGTTTCCACTTTAGGTTCTCTAACACCGCTGCCTATAGATACCATTTGTGCAGCAGCCACATGGTCCTCGCCTCATACCTTTATCACTCATTACAAATTGGATAAGGCCTCCAGGGACAGGGCCTCCTTTAGTTCTATGTATGTTCTTCATGTTTCCCTGTTGCAGTCATCACACTTGGGTTATATGCCTGCCTGAATTAGCCTTCAGTCGGCCCGAATACCAGTCTTGGGATTTCTACGGCGGATGCTGTCGCCTCTTTCATGACATCAGGTCGTCAGGGGTATAAAACAGGCAGCCAATGCCATTATATCAGTCTTCCTTGCTGAGAAGGAGCCCGAAGCAGTTCGCACATGTCAGTTGGCCGCTACCTGAAATTTTCGTTTTTCAAGTTTCAAACCTGAAGTCTTCTAAAGCGAAGTACCACGTTGGAGATCCTTTTTTCTTGCTCTAACCGGTGTCAGAAAAAGTTAAGAATTATCTTGCCTGTGGAAAGCAAATACCTCACAGAGATTTTTATTCTTACTGAGTCACCTGTTTAGGCCCAGACCACAAAGTCCCATGCTGTCGGTTTTGTGCCTTGTTTAACACCCGAACCATTCATCGTCTGGTTATCTTTGTTGCAAAATTCTTTCCTTCTCCATATTCTGAAATGACTTCAATAAGCCATCTGACTACCGATCTTGTGAAAAAACGTAAAGAATAAAGGCAGAGACAGACCGCCTAGGTCCAAAACTGCTAACGGCTCTTCCTTTAAGCTAGTTGCCAGTCTGCCGGTACTCAGTGAGGAGCCTTTGCAGGCCTTGATGCCTGCTTATAGAGATTCGCTGGCCTCTGACGAGACCCATTCGGAGTCTGGTATGCTGCGAGATGCTTCGACTATGGAACCTGCGGATGTCTACCTGTGATGGGTGCGGAGCCGCTGTGAAGAAACCGGCGGCTGAGGCTGTATTCCGACCTACTGATGTTCGTATTAAACTGACGACTTCATTTTTAGCTAAAACTACAGAGTTTCTCAGACCCAGAGTACGCACTACACCTAGAAAGCAGACCAAAGCGCATGCTCAAGCTCCCATGCCACAAAAACAAATGCTTAGAATGGCTGAAGACTTTATTACCCTAATTAGGGGAAACCAGCCTTCCCCTGCAAACAGACAATTAGAGGTTCATTCTGATTCTACAGACCAGGGGTCCGATGACTCTGACCCTTCTGATTACCAGGATATGCCGTTATCAACCTATGAAGATTCAGATGCAGAGGAATCCATTCCCTCTGCCTCCCCTCAAGAGGATTTTTCTTTAGGTGAAACCTTGCATACTTTAAGAGAGCATTTCTGCTGGGAATACCAGGAGTTCCCTCAGTCCAAAAGGAGACTCAGAATTTTTAGAATTGCCTCAGCACAGGCCTCTAGCTATACCCCCTGTCCTGGATGTTGTAGATGATGTCTTCATGGAATCCAGTCTTACTCCAGACACTTTACCACTGGCCTCTAGAAAATCTGACAGGTATTAGAGTACCTGAGACTCTCAAATTTCTCTCTAAGAATGCTTCTGCGGATCCAGAGACCATTTCCCAGGGACCTAAAGGTATTAAGGCTACTACAGCTAAAAACCCTACCCTCTCAGACAGGGGATTCCAGAGCTTTAGACAGATGGGGTAAGAAGGTATATACCTTTGCAACTTTTGCCATCAGGGCATTGAATTGTCAGTTTTACATGTTGAAGTACCAGCAACATGTTATGGAACTAAACAAAAATGGTGTTACTTACAGTTTGTGCGGAAAATAAAGATTTACAAGTGTTAATGCATTCTGCAAACCAAGTTAGTAAGCATACTTTGCAGTTTGGCTTTGATGCCCTAGATGCATCTTGCAGGGCTGCAGTCACTGGGGACTGTACTGAGAAGGCATGCTTGGCTGAAGGAACAAACCTTGCCAGATCATGTCAAATCAAAATTACTAGATGCTCCTTTAAATAAGGACAGTTTGGCACCAAAGCAGAAGAGGTTCTTAAAAAGATGGGGGGAGAAGCTAAATTTATGCAAACTGTTAAAGAATTCTTACAAGTGCAGTCACCTAGATTCAGTAGGCATTGTTCTAAAAACTGGTCCTTTCCAGCTCCTTCCAGGCCTTCTCAGTCTAAACCCAGGGGAAACAGAACACCAAGACTACAGTCTCAGGGTATGCAGAGATCTAAACAGTGGAGTGCTCCCACCTCAAAAACGGAGTGGTAAGCCACCTCTTTATGGAAAAAGTTCACAGTGACTTGTCAGTTATCCTTCCCAGCCCTGCCCAATTACTTGCGCCCTTAGGAGGAAAACTTGTCCTTCATGCAAAAAACTGGATGTCTATTACTCAAGACCAATGGGTTCTAAACATTTTATCCCAGGGGTACAGATTCTATTTCCATTCACTGCCAACCCCAAGCGGGTTTCCAGACCTTCCTCCAAACCAATGGGCAGAGGCCCAAAAGCAAGCACTTTCCCTGCTCAATATCAGGGCTATTCAACCTTTTCCATTAGAACAAAGGGGGACAGAATTTCTACTCCAGACTGTTCCTGGTGCCCAGAAAAGAGGGCTCTTGGTGCCCAGTCCTGGATCTATCAACCCTCAACACCTTTCTGGTGGTTCCAAAATTCAAAATGCTTACCCCTGCAACAGCTTCTCCCTATGCTAGCCAAGGATGCCTGGTTCAGTCACCCTAGACTTAAAAGAAGCTTATCTGCACATCCCCATTAGGGAGTCTTGCAGGAAATAGCTACGCTTCAGGGCAGGCTCTATGCACTATCAATTCTTTGCACTTCCATTTGGCTTATCTACTGCGCCCAGAGTATTCACAAAGTGCCTGACTCCAGCCATTGCATACCGCAGGCAGAGAAATATCCAAATTTTCCCATACCTGGACGATTGCCTGATTCAGGTGGACAGTCAGGAATTGCTATTTTAGCATTTGGCATTTGTAAAAAGACTTCTAACTTCATTGGGGTACACCATCAACAAAAAGAAATCACAACTGGTGCCCAGTCAGAAAATTGTATCCCTGGGAGCAGGCTTGAACACAACTTCCCAGATGGCATTTCTCACTCCAGAAAAACAGGTCTATTTGACCAGCTACTTCAAACAAATGGCCACCAAAATTCAGCTATATGCAAGGGAATTACTGCAAGCCATACGGTTCATGGCCTCATGCATTCTGCTAATTCCATATGCAAGACTGCATATGAGGAAACTTCAGTGGTGCTTAAGTCTTTGATGCCAACATTCTCAGGACCTGGAAACGGTCATTCCTATCATACCTTGTCTAAGGGCAGAAGCATACAACCACAACAAGGGACTGCCTTTCACTCAACCCCTCGCCACTCAACCCCCGAGAACAGACGCATCAGACTATGCATGGGGGGCTCACGTCAGAATGCTCGGACAGCCTTCAAATACCAAATCCTTCTAGGACAGTTGCTGATAAAAACAGACAACACCACAGTTATGTAGTACATAAACAATCCGGGGGAGCCCATTCTTACCCACTCTGCAGGTTAGCCATGGCCCTGTGAAACACTGCCTTGAGTAACCAAGTGTATCTACAAGCTCAGTTCTTGCCAGGCAAACACAATTCACTGGCAGACTTGAGCAAAAATCTCCTGGACCCACATGAGTGGAAATTAGAGCCCAACACCTTCAACCTTCTAATCCAGTGGTGGGGGACACCGGAGGTGGACCTCTTTGCCTCCCCTGAGAACCACCAGTTGAGCAAATTCTGCGCCAAGAATCCTCACAGCAGGGGCTTGAAGGTGGATGCCCTATCCTTCAAATGGGAAAACCTCTCAATTTATGCCTTTTCCCCCTCTGCTCCTCTTCTCAAAAGTACTAGTCAAGATCAAACAGGACAGGCCAAGGGCATTTCTTATTGCCCCAGACTGGGCACGCCAGCACTGGTACCCACTCTTATGCAGTCTGACAGTGACACCCTGGCACCTTCATCAGACACCTTCCATGCTGTCTCAGCAGGAGGGACAGATTTTGCATCCACAGTTGCAAACCCTAAACCTTGCAGCCTGGCTTATCCCCTGAATACACCACCAGCATCCCTCCGCAAACAGGTGCTGGACATCATTCTTGAGGCCGGAAGGCCTAGTACTAGGAACTCCTATGCTGAAAAGTGGAAAAGGTAATGTTCTTGGTATCAGTCTCAAGGAAAAGGACACAGCAGTGCACTCCTTACCTCTAATCCTTGATTACCTAGCAAAGCTACTCCACTGAGGCCTATCCTTCTCCATCAAGATTCATGCCTCTGCCATCTCATCTCATTATAATACTGAGCCACCTCTATTTTCTCACTCTGTCATTAAACAGTTCCTGAGAGGGGCTAACAACTAAAGGCCCCCTAGGAGAGCACCCACCCCTGCCTAGGACCTTAGCTTTGTACTGGAAAAGCTCACGCTTTCCACTTTTGAACCTGTTGCTTTAGCAGAGTTAAAATTCCTCTCTTGGAAAACAGCCTTGCTTTTTAGTCATAACTTCAGCAAGAAGAGTGTCTTGAGTTACAGGCACTAATGGCTGTGGAACCCTTCATTATTTTCCATGCTGACAGAGTTTCCCTCAGGACTAACCCGTCCTTTATGCCTAAGGCGGTGTCCAGTGTGGCTCTAAACCAATCCATTCATTTGCCAACCTTCTTCCCTAATCCTCAGAATAAAGGGGAAAGGATCCTGCAATCCTTGGATGTGCACATACAGCTCAGGTTCTACCTTGACAGGACTAAACCTTTCAGAAAATCTGACCAACTGCTAGTCAGCTTTGCTACAGGGGCAGAGGGCAAGGCCATTTCAAAGCAAACCATTTCCAAATAGCGCACTGCATCCATTTCTGCTACAAGCACCATGGAAAACCTACCCCACAGGGGATCAGAACGCCTTCCACTAGAGCTACTTCCACCTCTACAGCATTTCTAAGGGGAGTCCCTACCAGGGACATCCTGGAAGCTGCAACCTAGAGTTCTGTACACACCTTCACCAAACATTACCACTTACCTATTTTTTCTAAATCCGGAGCTGGATTTGCTACAGCAGTCTTACAAGGCCTGCTAGCCAGCCCTAACACTTCTTGACTGCCTGCACCCTTCCTCAGCTTTGGGAATCAACCCAAATGTGATGACTGCAACAGTAAAACACGAAGAACATAGTACAGTTGTGTACACTTACCATAAATGTAGATGTTAGAGTGTATTCACTGTAGCAGTCCTGGTTTCCCTCCCTCCAGCCCCCTGGTTTTCTCTACCCTTTCTACCTATCCCCTCTATGGCCATTTTAATGGCAGTGGTATTTACTTTTTACTGGTGGTGTTCCACATCATATACTAGCTTCCTATCTGGCATCTATATCACTTTATTGAAATTTTACTACATCGAATCAATAAAGGTCGACCTTTATTGATCAAAGTAGTAAAATATCGAATAACGTAAAATAAAAAAAATCAATAAAAAAAAAAACTAACTAGCGTAGGCAGGGGGCAAGCCCCCCTACACCCCCACACCCCCTACTTAAATATACCAACTCCGAGACCGTACTACATTGAGGTAAACGGAAATCTCCCCCTTAAGGAGATTCTACCAGAGAAAAATAAATGAATAAAATAAGGAGATTTCCGTTTACCTGCGCGATGTTCTGAACTTTCGACATTGTCATGCCGACAATATCATATTCGATAGCTTACGACAACGTGAACTAGACCCTCCTATTTGGTGGGCTCTTGACATTTGGGGCAAGAAAACTGATGTAATAGTGTCTGCTGCCTGTTTTATTCCCCTGACGACCTGACATCATGAAAGAGCTGAAAGCATCCGATGCAGAAATCCCAAGACACTGGTATTCGGACCAACTGAGGGCTATCCTGCAGGCAGATAACCCAAGTGTGATGACTGCAACAGTGAATACACTCCAACATCTACATTTATGGTAAGTGTACACAACTGTACTTTGAGGAATATACTTCCATGAGCCACCCAAGGAGATGGTGCTTGGGACGCTGACCCATCAGTGAGAATGAAGGCGAGATAGAACAACTTCACATAAAGAAGTTATGTACTTAACATAATGTTCCATGTGAGTTGTTCATCTCACCTTCATTCTTGCATCCCACCCACCAACCCCCTACCTTTAAAGTCTTGAGGACCAGGAAGGTATACCAAGTCTTGGTGAAACTTTGTCCTTATGTACGGTATTCTTACTTAAGTGACTATAGTCTTTAGTTATCAGTATGATTGGGCAAACAAGATCTGATTGAAGCACTGTTGCATCATGGAGTAGGGAGTAGACCATGAGCTCTTTGAAGACCTCTAGCTTTAGTAGTTGGCCGAGTCGGAGCAGAGGATCGGCTCCAAACGCATCAGTAAGAATGAAGGTGAGATGAACAACTCATATGGAACGTTATGGTAAGTACATAACTTCTTTTTTCCAAACTTAAACCCTTCTCCCTTGCAGCTAACCAATTCCCCAATGAATTTCTAAAGCTAACAGCAGATGCCATCTCCTACTCCACATCTCTTCTAATAAACCGTTCCATTGCTGAGCAGTACATCCCCAAACTCTGGAAAGTCTCTTGTATAATCTCTCTTCATAAAGTCGGCTCCTCTGAGTTCTCAAACTACAGGCCAATTGCTGTCCTCCCTCCCATAGCCAAGATTCTTGAAAAATGCATACACAGACAACTCTTCTGCTATATACTAAGCAGTAATCTCCTATCTGCATCTCAACATGGCTTCAGACCTAAACACAGTACAACCACTGCCCTAGTTAGTTTTACAAACTCAGTCAACAAGCTTAGTAATGACACCAGCTAGTCTCATCTATCTTTCTTGATATGTCTAAAGCCTTTGATACAGTATCCCACCAAAAGCTACTGAATGAGCTCGCTTCCTTAAAACTAACCCAGCCAACCCTCTTCTGGTTGCTCAGCTACTTAACCAGTTAAAAGGCAGTTAAGTGGCAAAATGAACTATCCACCTCATTACCAGTCTCAGTAGGAGTACTCCAATGCTCAATTCTTGGTCCTTTGCTCTTCACCAAATTCACCAACATGCTCTGTACTGCCACCCAACATGCAACCATCATTCAGTACACAGAATATTCCTCCCTCATATGTTCAGTTCCCTCCCTACCAGAACTCCTACAAACAAACAAACCATCTCTCCAAGACATTGAAAAATACCCCTCTGATCTCAACTCATACTTAGTCCAAATAAAGCAAAGCTTATGCTTTTCTCTAATAGCAAAATTCCTAATAACGTCCCCCTTTACCATCTATTCAGCCAGTAAAACTAAAATTGAATCTGTCCTGCACACCAAACTCTATGGAGTCACAGTTGACGACAACCTAAAATTTGAGAAACACCTCGCTGTAACCATCAAAGAGGTCCACATTAAGCTAGGCTTACTGTATAGAGTCAAGCCATGCCTAACCAAGGCTACTAAACATTCCTTAGCTAGGAATCATCTACTCTCTACCTTTCTGTATGCCTCACCAATATTCACTAATCTCAGAAAATCAGATTTAAACTGCAGTCCTGCTATAACACAGGTAGAAACCGCACTCTCCAAAGCTAAGAGTACAGCATCCATGGGACCCGATGACATCCTGGGCTGTGTACTACATGAACTACAAAATGAACTGGCACCTCATCTAAGTGTCATGTTTAATCATAGCCTCACCTCCGGTTTCATGCCCACTGAGTGGCACACAGCTTACAGTTATCCCACTCCACAAGGGGGAATCCACCTTGGATCACGGGAACTACCGTCCCATCAGTCGGAGCCTGATCTGCAAGGGCATGGAACGCATTATCATGGAACTTATAAACAAAGACATTTGCAACCTTCAAACACTGGACCCCACCCAGTTTGGGTTCGTGAAGGGCCGATCTCGTCTCCTGAACCTAATTGACTTCTTCCAATCAGTCTCCAGAGGTGTGGACGAGGGTAAAACGGGGTCAACACAGCCTATCTGGACCTCGCCAAGGCCTCCGACACCATCCCTCACTCTGGAATCCTAGATGAACTTACTGAGCTGGGCACACTACCTAGGTCACTAGATGGGTTGCCAACTGGCTTACTGACAGAACCCAGCCTGTAAAAGTAGCCAATTCCAAATCCAGCTCCAGACAAGTGACAAGTGGAGTACCTCAGGGTTCATTCCTAGGACCGCTGTTGTTTGGCATCTACTTCTCTGAAGTACAGACCAACACTAAGGGACTCTGGCTAACAAAGTTCACAGATGACTGCAAACTGGGAGCCATTATTGAATCCCCAAATGATGTGGATATTCTTCAAAAGGGCCTTACAAAAACAGATGCTTGGTGCCAGAGCCATGGGCTCAAGCTTAATGCCAAGAAATGTATAGTTATCCCCTTTGAGAAAAAACATCAACCCATGAATTACCACATAGGTTGGCAGTACACTAAACACTGAAAGATGAGAGACTTAGGGACACAGGTGGACAGTGGTCTCCCCTTCAATAACCAGATCGCCACAACAGTCAGGAAATCCTATGTAGCACACGTCATCACTAAGGGCTTTTCATCCAGAAAAAGGAGGTCATTGTCCCACTGTACTTCCTCCATCATTAGATCCATTATATAGAGTACAACGCACAGTTTGGTATGTACTTAACAAGACATCTACAACAGCTGTAAAGGCTGCAGAAATACCTCACTAAAAGAATCACAGGCCTAAAGCAGATGCCCTTTGCTGACCGTCTAAAAAAAAAAAAAAAAAAAAAACTCCAGCTGTACTGTACTGGCATATCGTCTACTCAGAGGCGATCTCTGCTTAACATTCAAGGCCATGTCAAACCCCGAGCTGTTGCACATGCTCCACTTAAAGAAATCCCAATCCCTCTGTGCCCACACACTCCAGGGATCTAAATCTTCATCACAATGAACAAAACATGCTGGAGGGATAGGTTCCTGACCCATAGACTGCCCATTCATGTCAAGCAGAGCGCTTCGTTGGCCCTCTTCAAAAGGAACCTTGACAATTGGATGGGAGATAGGAAATTCACCCGGGTATCACGTCAGTCGCCCTGCTAGACAGCTGTCCAGGGAAGTAAATATTGTGGGAAGAAATATCCAGGGAATTGTTATGGCTAGGCTTGTATAGGCTTGTATAGCTTGTATAGCTTAGTACAAACCTATGAACCTATAACAAAATCGCAAGATTCACTGCTAAACCTCCCTTAGAGATAACATAACTACACAGCACTTCATAAACTAAATTGAATTGAACTACACAATATCCTGTCAACCAACTAACTTTCATTCATTCCATCTTCCACTATCCAGACAACTGTCCAGCACTCAAGAGCTTAGTGCAGCCCTACTCAAACGGCAGGACACTAAGATCCTCCAACAAACTGCTGCTCAGAGTAACTCAATCTAATAATTGTTTAGGTAACTCTCTATTCCCCTACCAAATATGTAGCTCCTGAAATTCCATGCTTCAGACAGTACTAAATTTTAGCAACACATCCAGATTTAAACTAATTCTTAAGGAACAACTAACCAAAAACTGACTTTCCTGCTGCACTAATCCAGGCTGATCACTCTGTCCTTCCTTGTTCTTGTAACCAAAATATATCTTTCTGTACTAAATTCTAAGATCCAAGCTATCCCTTCTCTCATGGAATTCCAGTTTCTCTCTACCCATCTCAAGCTCACTACTGCTACTATTTTTATCTAGCTATCTCAAGCTTCCTACAGTTTCATCTTTCCTTTTGTACTTCACCTCAATATTGCCTTCGCTATCACTGTTTATAACAAGTAACACTAGCATAGCAATTGCATTGGTGATGGCACAAGCTATTTCTTGCTAGTTTATTTGTTAGCTGTCTTTTTTCCACTTTATATTACTCTCTCAATTTTTATTGTTTATGTATCAACTGTTTACTACCTATATTTCCCAAAGTTATGCATTATTGATTTCTTGTGTTTGTAATGTGATTTTGTAATGAGGCTTTTGTCCCCGGGCCTCCATTGAAAAAGGGTCACTGGCCCAGTTGGACATCCCCAGTAAACAAATGTAAAATAAATAAAATATGCTGACAAAAAAATAATTGACTTCAACAATTGGCTTAGTTTCTGGTTTCATTCCAAGGGGATTCGGTATCTGTCTGCCTGGGATGACATGGTCAATGGGCCTTGATGCTTTGCCAGAGATGGTCTCCACCTGTCACCACTGGGTTTCCTGATCCTGGCTATGACTGTCGCCTCCCCCGTTGTGCCTTTTTTAGGCATTTTCCCTAAGACAAATCTTCCAAAATAAAAAATCTGTCATAAAGCAAATTGAAGGTCTTGCTGCTTAATGCTAGGAGCCTTAACCTGAAAATGTACTCACTTGGAGCTCTCCTTGCACTGAAAAATGCCGATGTCTGTAAGGTAATGAAAACTTGGTTCAGGGCTGTGGAGAGGACCCTTGCCTTAGCAGGCTATACCTCATTCCACACATTCCAACCCCAGAATGAGGTTGGGAAGACTAAGGGTGGTGGAGTCTCTCTTCAGTAAAGACAGGCACACCTCCAGACTTGTTTGCCAGCATGATGCACTAGATCTACTCCATGTGCGATGGAATGGACAGTGGGCAAGACACCAAACTAAGTTAAAGCCAGCTATAGACCCCCTCCATGACTCAGGATACCCACTCTTCTTACTTGGATCTACTAGACTCCATCAAGGTACCCCCCCAACTCCCTGATCTTTGGTGACTTCTTACCCACCATTGACTGGGTGAACTATTCCTGCACTAATGCACTCACTCAATGATTCCTTGACTTCATCACTTCTAATGCTCGTCTCACCCCCACAAGGGGAGATAACATTCTGGACTTGGTTCTCACCAGCGTGAGTGACTGGTGCACCACTCCCATAGTATGTTCTTCCCTAGTGAGGTTAGATCATCAGACTATCTCATTCAAAGTTTCTATCCCACCCAGTCCCCACCCGCAACCATAATCAAGCTAAAAAACCTCGCAAAAGCGGATTGCAACCTCCTAAAGGAGGGTATCTGTAGCTTCACAACACCGCCCCCTTCAGATTAAGTGACAGCTATGATGAATAGTGCACCAGTGCAGTATACAAGCACCTGCACAATTGCATGGACTCTGCCATACCCAATAGAACTAAAACCTGCTCCTCAAGGAAACACAAACCTGTTTGCTGGACATCCTCTATCAACAGGATTTAAAACAAAACGAAGGAACTGTTGTCCAAGGGTAAAAAGGAATGTATTCCAAATTGGAAAAACTCCTTTGCCTCAACAAGTAAATAAGATAACTAGTGAAAGCCTCCAAAGCCAATTTTAAGCTGCCTTCAGTTAAGTCCGGAACCTCCATGGCAAAGGCCAGGTTTGTTCAGAATTAGTACTTAACAGTATCATTTACACCAATCATATTGACTTGGCCAACTTGCTTAGCAGATAGGTTCAGCGCAAACTTCACTACCCGTCCCCCCCAAAGGCTCTTTCAACATCCCCGATACTTGTCCCGCACTTTACATCTCCGTAGATCAAGTGCCAAAGGCCCTATTCAAGGCAAAGAACACAGCTTTCATGTGTCCTGATAGCATCCCAGGCTGTATTCTACACCATCTTCAACAAGAACTGGCTTCGCCATTGAGCACGCTGTTCAACCAGACCCTAAGTACAGGGTTCATTCCGGCAGAGTGGAGAACTGGCATTGTTGTCCCCTTGAAAAAATGGTGATGCCACTACTGACCCTGGAAACTATTGCCCAATTAGCTTGACAAGTCTGATCTGTAAAGCCATGGAGGGTATTATGGATGTCATAAACAAGGGCATAGGCAGTCTCCAAGCTCTTGACCCCACCCAGATTGGATTAGTCAAGAGCAGATCTTGCCTGTTGAACGTGGTTGACTTCTTTGAGACTGTCACCAAGGCCTTGGATGAGGGAAAGTCAGTGCATACACGTTACCTTGACTTGGTCAAGGCCTTTGACACTATCCCCACTTGGCCATCATCGAAAAGCTAACATAACTTGGCGTAAATCCCTATCTCATCAGGTGGGTAGGCAACTGGCTCACCAACAAGACCCTCAGTCAAAATAGGTGCCTCTACCTCCAATAGCAGACCTGTCACTAGTGGAGTTCCCCATCCCCAGGGATCTGTCCTTGGAACCTACTGTTTGATATCTACATTTCAGAGGTCCATGCAATGATAGAAGGCTTGTAGCTGACCAAGTTTGCGGATGAGACTAAGTTGGGTGCTGTCGTTTACTTCCCATATGATAACATTCTTCAAGAGGGTCTCTCAGCAACTAATGACTGATGCCAAAGTCATGGCCTCAAGCTAAACACAAAAAAAATGCATCATCATACCATTCGGCAAAAACATAGCCCCCTACTGATTACCATACCAACAGCAGCCCTGGAAGCACACAACCTGTGGTGAGAGACCTGGGCACTGAGGTTGATTAACAACCTCACATTCAACCATCCTGTAGCAGCAGTGATCAGAAAAGCCTTTTACTTGGTTCATTTCATAAGTAAAGGGATTGCATCCAGCGAAAAGGAGGTTATTACTAATCTATACTCCTCCCTCATTAGACCAATAATTGAGTATAACACCCTGTTTGTACCTCTCCAAACATCTGCACCAACTGGAAAGGCCACTGAAATACCTTACGGAGAAAATCCGTGGCCTACAACACTTGTCCTATGCAGACAGGCTCAATCCACTACCACTCTATTCAGTTTCATACAGATTGGTCAGGGGTGATCTGTGGCTTGCCTACAAGGCAAGCTCGGACCCTGCCCTACTAGAGATGCTCTATATCCGCAAGTTAAACTCATCATGTATTACTAATATGTGATATCAACAAAACTTGGAGAGGCAGGTTTGTTTCCCAGAGGCTGCCCAGTCTCTGGAATAGACTACCCATACATGTGAAACAATGCACCTCGCTGACCCTCTTCAAGTTCAGCCTAGAGGAGTGAATGGAAAACCACAAATTTGTCCTAGGGGTTCCACCTGTGTCCCTCATTGACAGGGGTGACAGGTGTCGACTGAGGTTTCTTTTGGGGAATAAACTGTTGGCTCGGATTGTAAGGGCCCCAGGGCCATTAGCCTGGTAACTTCCTGTGATCCTATGAAACTGATTACCTTCTCTTACAAAAAGGTGCCAGAGCATGCTTAGAAGCTTGAAATGACTTCATAAATTTTTTTGTCTCTTGTGGATAAACCTGTTAGAATAAAGCATCCTCCAAGGGAACAGTGGTCTTTAGGTCCCCAGTGTCTGTTCAGTATGAGCAACAGATTCAGTAGGAATGTTAGGAAACAAGTTTGGCTTATGTAACATTTCACCCTAGAATGTTACCTGGTTATTAAAGTTGCTGACACACCAGGTATGTTGAGCTGGTCTTGGTCCCCTTTGTCAGCACTCCATCTTCCTGCCCTGTTCCTCTGTTCCTCTTTCGAATGGGAAAAATATTATTTAACGTCAAAGACCTTCCTTGATTGGTACTTAGATGCGTTTATCTTCTCTACAAACCATGTTCTGCCTCCCTCCCCCATAAGATACTGTTTTCAGGGATGTCTAAATGCAGTGATACATTGTACCAGCTTTGTAAGCTGACTCTCAGCCCTCAATGACTCAAATTCTTTTTGCCACTTCCATAGTTCAGAGCTTGATCCTTATTGTACATAAAGTCCTGTATTTGTCTGCATAAACACAAGTGTGAGAAGCATCTTGGTAACTGTCAATTTCAGTGAAAACCATATACCACATTGCCTTTATCCTGTGAGAGGAGCATGGAGAGGAGCATAGTACTGATAGCTGCTTTGTGTCAGAGGATTAATCCTGTCCTTCAGAAGCAAAGGAAGGAGATGCTTTTAATACGTTGTCATTCAGAATGTTTGTGAGTTTTTGAGAGAGCTTTGCGTAGAAAACAGTAGAATGGTCCTTGTGCAGTCTTTGACTTAAATTGAAGCATTGCCACAACAGAGACCTGCTCAGAGACTAGGTTAAGGCTTGATCCTCTTAGAATAAGTTTGGTGTTCAGTTTCATTCCATCCCATCTCAATCCTTAAAGGTGCTGAGCTCATCCTCGTGTAGCAAGGGGTTGAGCCTGCACCACGTATGTGCCTTAGTAGAAGATGTGGGAAATGTGGGAGGTTTGGCCCTCTACCCGTTTCTAACCTGTGGGGTGTCCCCTCCCCCTGCCATCATCCTAGGATTCTTGCATTGCTCTGCAACTTATTCATATTCTGGAGTCAGAGGTCAGGCAGCCCAACCTTGGGGAACAGTAACTTCAGTCATCTGCCAGTGGGTCAGCAGTACTGTAGGAACTGCCCCATGCCGAGTTGAGGTCTGTTTCACATAGCTGAAGTTACGTAACTTCGAACACCTAATGGCTGAACCATTATGTTCGAAGTTACATAACTTTGACTACCTTAAAAAAAAATAAAAAAACAACGGACAACAAAATAAACTGTTGTAAGTAGGGAGCAAGTCCCCTTGCACCCCCCCCACCCCCTCCGCTACTTAAATATACCAACCCCGAGATCGCACCACATTCATAGAATAGAAACTTCCGCCTATGGAGATTTCCATTCACCCACTGGAACTTTTACAAGTTTGAACATACGGTCTCGACCATATGTGGTTCAAACTTGTGAAAGTTCGATGACGTGATAGGAACCCGCCCATTTTAGCAGAAGAGTTCTGGTTGAGAATGGTTCTTTGGGTAGTCCTACACTGTAGCTTCTGGTTAAGGATGGTTCATTGGGTTGTCCTACACTGTAGCTTTTAGTTAAGGATGTTTCATTGAGTTGTCCTACACTGTAGCTTTTGGTTAGGATGTTCATTGGGTTGTGCTGCACTGTAGATTATGTCTCGTGTCAGAGCTAGCTTGATATTGTGCAGATATCTAATGTAGGAGTTCAAGTAGAAGTGGTATTGTACGCTTGAGAGAGTGGCTTGTATCCAGTGCATACCATCCTTGACTGGTATGACTGAGGTCACATTCCTGTTTACATGTCACATAATCATCTTTGCACGGAACATTGCACAAGGTTACTTCTGCAGGTAATTGAAGAATGTGTCATGTGTTGTACTTTGACTCCTGTCTTGGTCATGATGAGTCATAGGATTTATAAGCCAGTTTTTGAGAGACACAGAAGAAATAGTGAGGTTTGTTCCCCCACTGACCTTTGTGGACGCTCTCAGGTTTATGAAAAACATGGTTGACTAATCAACCCTTGAATCCTATTTAAACATGAAAAAAACGTTTTTTTATGAAGAAAGTGGAGGTGCCTTAGGTCATTGTTCCCTGGGGCCACTCACTAAGGATGCTTTTAAAGCAGCCTGCAAGCACCACGTTTTTCCCCTTGCCTCAGTGAAAGCAGATGACTTTTTCAAGCCCCCTAACACTTGATTGAGTAGAACTATAACCACAAATTCTTGTACTGACTCCCATGTGTTTTCTTGGGTCCAACATCACAGCATTTTGCCATCTTACCTTTTGATTAGGATTAATGGACATTGACAGCTGTAGCAGGAGACTTTGCTGCTTCTCTATTT